>NC_133416.1:62690000-62775000 GCF_049350105.2 Macaca mulatta | reverse complement strand
GAGTGACAAGGCATTCTGATGATGATGATCATCATCATCACTACTAACACTTCTGTAATGCTCACTCTGTGTCGGATGTTGTTCTAAGCACTTTTTATATGCTAACTTATTGAATCCTCCCAGAACACTGTGGGGTAGTTTCAACTATTATGCTCGGTTTACTGAAGAGGAATCTGAGGCATAGAGTGGTTAGGCACGTGGACAAGACCATGCAACTAGTAAAAGGCTGAGCTGGCATTTGAATCCGGTGACCTGGCTGCAGAGTTCATGCTGTCAACCATCTTACTATACTATGAATGAGCTTTTGAAAATGGGTCCAGACTGCGAGACTATTTGTGAATATGTGAGACAATGTGAATGCTCACGAAAGTTCTCTCACTGCAGAAGATACTGTTAATACTGAGAGATCAAGATGACCCAGCTGGTAGATGTCAGTCAGCTTTCTCCAGCATCTCCGGTGCTTATTCAAGGGATCACAATCAAAATGTCGATGGTGGAAGGGATGAAGGTTAGGCACAGGCTTACCAACAATGGTTCCCCTCACCAAGACTGGTCTGGCTACACCATGGCTGAGTGTGTAACCTGCCAATAACAACAGCTTGGTGTGGTAGGCAGAAAGTTCTCAATGATCCTCATCTTCTGATATTCGTGCATTTGTGTAATTCTCTCCCTTTTAGTGTAGGTTGGAACCAGTGACCTGCTTTTATTGAAGGGATCATGGCAAAAGGGATGGGATATCTGACATTATGTTGCAAAAAGATTTGGTTTTCATCTTGGGTCCTCTCTGGTTCTCCTCTGCCTCTGTCTGTCTTCCTCTTCCCCCTTCTCACAAGTTGCCATATTGAGGACCCTTGGCAGCCTGTGGAGAGACTCACTGAAGAGCCGAAGCCTGCCAGCAACCATGTGAATGAGCCTGGAAATAGATTTTCTGAGGCCTGCCAACAGGCACACGAATGAGTTTAGAAGTGGGTTCCCCAACCTCAGTTGTCCCTTAAGGTGACTGCACCCTCAGTGAAAGCTTGACCCCATCCACCTGAGAGACCCTGAGTGAGAGGCACCCAGATCATTGCTCTCTCCTGGATTCTTGGTCAACTCAAACTGAGATGATAATTGTCTGTGATTTTAGGCAGGGACGTTTTGTAGTAATTCGTTACATAGCAATGGGTAAGTAATACGTCTGGAGATAGTTTGATTACATTGTACCCCTTGCCTGAAGGAGGCAATGCTCTGCACTCACTGGGATAATCACTTACTCTGGGCATGGATTTACCTTTCCTGCCTGCCTGCCTGCATCTGCCAGCTTTACCATCCATGGACTTACTGAATGCTGCATTTGTTGTCATGATATTTCACATAATATCGCATCTAACCAAGGAACAACTAGCGAAACAAGTGAGACAATGTGCTAATGCTCACAGGACTCATTGGGGTTACCCATGTAATTTCATTCCCCAGAATCACCTGGCCTTCTTTGAACTATAGAATGGCCAACTAAAAACTCAAATACAGCACCAGTTGGGAGAAAAAAACCTTGAAAAGTTTGAGTGATCTCTTATAGATGAGACATAGGCTGTGAACTCCAGACCAATATGTGGTATTCTCCCATAGCCAAAATACAATAGTCAAATTACAAATACAAAATACAAATACAAAATACATTGGTAACCAAGTGGCTGAAGTAGGAGTGGCACCGCTTGCCACTAAACCTAACGACTTACTTGCAAAATGTTTGCTTCCTGTCCTTGTGAATCTGGGCTTTGTTGATTTAGAGATATTATTACATTAAGGAGGTATAAATGGCCCTTCATTATCCATTTTACTCTTAACTTTTTGGAAGTAAAACTCCCCTATTTTTAGCTGGGCACTTGGTTGTCAAGCAAGAACCCACCGTTATTAAGCTTTCTTGTTTTAAAATGTGATCAAATCACTAGATTTGGGTCAATGATGTGAGTAGAATTCATGTGGGAAACTTCTGGGTTACTGTTATGGTTTGAATGCATTTTCCAAAATTTATGTGTTGGAGACTTAATCCCCAATGCAACAATGTTGGGAGGTGGGTTTTTAAAGGAGGGATTAGCTCATGGGGGCTCCACTTTCATGAGTGGATTAATGAATGCTGTTTTCTCGAGAGTGGGTTATTGTGCGGGCAGCTTTGTTATATGGACTCTCTCTCCCATGCACGCTCTTTTGCTATTCTGGCTGCCACCTTCTGCAGCACAGAGGCCCTCACTAGATGCCAGCACCATTCTCTGGACTTCCCAGCAGCCTCCAGAACCATGACCCAAGTAAATGCCTATTGTTTGTAAATTACCCAGGTGATATTCTCTTACAGCAGCAGAAAATATACTAAGACAGTGATCTCCTTAGTGTTCAAGCTGCCTACACAGAATTTCTTTGTTCCTTCCCTTGGGTTAGTATGAGGGTATGGAGGTAACACATACCCTCATACTCCTGTGTATGAGTTGAGGAGATGGCAGGTGCAAGGATATTGGAGGGAGCTGGATCTTGGCATCACTTCACATAGCAGATCCACACTGGCAGGTCTGGACCTCTCACCTTCGGACAGCATATCTCAGTTTCATTACAGAAAAAGAAATTTTAATCTTATTTAATCCACTGTGCTATTGAGTTTCTTTGTTATAGCAATTAACCTGTACCTTAACCAACATAGCAGGAATGCCACTACCAGGGACAAAAGAATGGTTTCATAGAATTAGAAGTTCAGACTTATTTCTGTCCATTTAAGGCTTCTCATGACACTGTGCACATAAGCAAAAAAGAGAAGAATCTCATGTTGGATGGGGTGATTGATGGTGATTATCTTATTGATATAGGGTTGTCACACAATGTGAGCAGGAAGGTGCTCACTTTAAAACCCAAGAGGGAAAGCATAGTGATCCTAACCAAACCCCAAACCAACCAAGCCAAACCAACCCCCAGGGGATTGTCTGGTGTGCTGGTTGCATGGGAAAACCAGTAGAGTAAGACCACCAAAGACTCATATTCTTTAGGAGTGAATAATTTGGTTTTCCCCATCAGGTAAGACAATCCTGTCATGAATAATACCATTACGCATCACTTAATGATGGAGTGCATTCTGAGAATGACTCATTAGGAGGTTTCATCATTGTGTGAACATCACAGAGTGTAATTCCACAAACCTAGATGGTATAGCCTACTACACAACTAGGCTATATAGTACAGCCTATTGCTCCCAGGCTACAAACCTGTACAGCATGTCACTGTACTGATTACTGTAGACAACTGTAATACAATGTAAGTATTTGTGTATCTATATAGAGAAAAAGTACAGTAAAAATGTGGTATTACAATCTTATGGGACCCCCACTGTATATGAACCAGCATTGGCCAAATGTGCTTATGCGGTGCATGACTGTATATAGATGTCGTCAGCCCTCAGTATCCACGGGCTCTGCATCTGTAGATTCAACCAGAAGCAGATTAGAAATATTTGGAAGAAAAAGAAAAATAGCAAGACAACAGTAAAAAATAATACAAATGAAAAAAACGGTAGAGCATAACAACTGTTTACATAGTATTTACATTGTATTACATATTATAAGTAATCTAGAGATGATTTAAAGTATATGTGGGGATGTGCATAGGTTATATGGAAATCCTACACCATTTTATGTAAGGGACTTGGCATCCTTGGATTTTGGTATTTGTAGGGAGTCCTGGACCCATTACCCCATGGATACCGAGGGATGACTGTGTGCATATGTATGCAGTCAACCCTCCATATCCATGGATTCCATATCTGTGGATTCATCCAACCTTGGATTGAAAACATTCTGGGAAAAAATTCAGGCCCCTGGGCCTGAGGACAGAGAAAGTGGGCCAGGCTTCCTGCTCCTGGGGTAGCTCTCCTGCTTCATTCACAGAGATATGAAATGAAGGTGGAATAGCAGCTCTCTAGAAAGCAGTTTGTGTTAAGGCTCTTTGTGGGTCTGAAAACTACCCTGACGAGTCCAGGGTAGGTGGTCAACTTGATTGATTGGTGGACATATAGGCACATAAGTAGATGGGCAATTGGCCAGATGAACAGAGGATGTATAGGTGGAGATGTGGATGCTTGGCTGAATGACTGAAGGGCTAGGTGACCCCTGAAAGTGGGAGGTGACACTCTCAGAGTGTGTGTGAAGTAGAAAGAGGCTCTTGAGGGGTTGCCCCACTGAAGGAGGGGACCTCTGGCTTGGAAGGTCATCAGAAGTCTGTTTTGATTTTGGAACGGAGAAAGACAGTATTTTCTTAACCTTGGGACCTGAGAATGTCCAATATTTCCATTAGTCACAGACTCTGGGGACCAAGCCTGTAGCCTGTGTGTAGTGTGTATGCCGTGAGTGAGGTGTGAATTGTGCATAGTTTGAGTGTGATGGGCCTATGGATGTTTGTGGTGTATTTGGTGGAGGGTAGTATGTGGAAGGTGGGTGTCAACAGGTAGCCCTCTGGACTGATTTTTCGCCAGCCTTTGGCATAGCTTTTCTCTGGGGGTGTCTGGAGATATCTTTCATCTCTCTCTCTCTCTCTCTCTTTTTTTTTTTTTGGAGATGGAGTCTCGCTCTGTTGCCCAGGCTGCAGTGCAGTGGCCTGATCTCAGCTCACTGCAAGCTTGGCCTCCCAGGTTTATGCCGTTCTCCTGCCTCAGCCTCCCGAGTAACCGGGACTACAGGTGCCCGCCACCTCGCCCGGCTAGTTTTTTTTGTATTTTTTAGTAGAGACGGGGTTTCACCGTGTTAGCCAGGATGGTCTCGATCTCCTGACCTCGTGATCCGCCCGTCTCGGCCTCCCAAAGTGCTGGGATTACAGGCTCGAATCATCGCGCCCGGCCTTTCATCTCTCTTTTAATCAGAGCTCCTGTTTCTTGGACCCAATGTCTTTCTCTTTCTTAGCTTACTTTTGTAAGCTTCAGTAGCTCCATGTGCTATTGGATAGTGGAATACAATTTTTGAGACTCTGCACATCTGAAAAAATATTCTATTTTTGTACTTGATTGAGAGTTGGCTGGGTATAGTAGTCTAGATGAAATTAATGTTTCTTTAGAATTTCTAAGGTATTGTTTTGTTGTCTTCAGGCTTCCAATGCTGTGTTGAGTTATCTGAATCCTTACACAGTCATCTCCTGTTTAATAAAAATAATCTGTTCATGAAAATCAGATGTTCTGTGTAAATATGCTAACTGGGAACCTATTTCTCATCATTTTGAGTGGGAAAAAATATTATGTGATACGTGTCTACCCTAAACCTTCAGCCAATTGCCTAAAACATGATAAAGTAACATATTATCACAAATAACAGACTATTATGTTTGGAGAGAAAAATGCTTAAAATATCACACCTGATCATCAATTAACATGGTTGTTAACAAACAGTTGCGTTGTATGTAACAACATAGCCTGTCTTCTAGCCAGCAACATTCAATATGCACATTCTTTCTCAGGACGCCGATTTCAAATGATTTCTCTGTGTATTTAGTATGCAACCCAGGACTACACAATGCTTTTATTGAAATGTCTGGAGTTTTTGGAATGAAACATGAAGTTTTCTTACATAAACACCAGCCGAGAATGATGCACATTTAAAAATATTGTGAACATGCTACTTTAATCACCTTAAAATTGCTTTTATCAGAAACAAAAAGGAGTTTCTTGTCCCTTTTCAGCTTAGAAAGATGTTGGAAATTCTTTTAGGGGGTGGGGTAGAGAGAGAGAGAGAGACTCTAATCTTGAAACTGTTGTGTACAAATTGATTTAAAGGAGTTCAGAGCATTGGTTCCCAGAAATTGCTTTCTATTTGGAAATTCCCTTCTGAGTATAAATTGTTAAAACATTTTATTGAGACTTAAAAGCTCATTTGTAAAGATGCGAAATTTTTCTTTTGAAATGCCTACTTAAAAGATGAATATATATATATAGATGTGATCTGGCCAGACAGTTTGGATGCTTGGGACAAATCTGATGAGCAAATGTATCTGTAGATTTTAGTGTTTCTTAGACCACCATGATTTCAAGATATAATGAATAGAATGGCCAAGAACTCAAGCCACATTTGCTTTAAGGCTTTAAACCTTTCTCTAAAACAGAACTAAAACCAAGCCTAATGGCTACTGATTGTTGGCCTGTGGCTATTTAAATGTTTCCGACTTTGATCTGTGATTGCTTTACCCTATCAGGGCTGCTGAAGTCTGTCTCTGTTTCTTTTTATTTAGAAAGTATATCAAACTTGAGACCAAAAAAGATAGTGATTTGATTTGAGCACCACCCATTTTATGTTTACACATTAAAAAAGTTAAACATTTTTTATAGACAGGCAAAATAGAGAAGATTATAATGAATCCTCATATGCCAATTACTCAAGTTCTGCTATTTTGGGATTTTGATAACACTTTTTCTGTTTTTTGTTTTTTGAGGTGGAGTCTTTCTCTGTTGCCTACAGTGCAGTGGCACGATCTCAGCTCACTGCAACCTCCGCCTCCCAGATTCAAGCGATTCTCCTGCCTCAGCCTCCTGAGCAGGTGGGATTACAGGCATGTGCCACCACGCCCAGCTAAGTTTTATTTTTTATTTTTAGTAGAGATGGAGTTTCACCATGTTGACCAGGCTGGTCTTGAATTCCTGACCTCCAGTGATCCAATTACCTTGGCTTCCCAAAGTGTGGGGATTACTGGCGTGAGCCACTGCGCCTGGCCTCAATTCTTATATCTAGAAACCATGGATGGTCTGAGAAATACTGAAATCTAGGAATATATCTTTACTCATTAGATTTGTTCCAGGCATCCAACCTATCTGGCCAGGTCATATCCATATGTTCAACCTTTAAATAGAAGTTAAAAAAAGGTTTGTGTCTTCACAAATCAAGTTTCATATTTCAATAACGTATTTAAAAATCTTGTACTTACAAGGAAATTTCCAAGTACAGAGTAATTTGTGAGAACTCTTCCTTAGAAAACACCTTAAAATCTATTTGTAAATGGCAGCCTCGAGGTTACGGGGCTCCTAATTTCCTCTCCCTCCCACCTTCTTCCTTCTCGCCTTCCCATTTTTTTGTTGCTTTCCTTTCTTTCCCTCTTCAATTCTTCTTTAGCCTTTATTTCCCCCCTTTCTTCTTCCTTCATCCATATCCCCACCCCCCAGAAGATGTTGCCTTTTGAGGATAAAAACTTTATTACTTTACACATATTAAAATAGCATTGCAAACTTACAGCAGTTCTGAGCTCCATTGTCCCCCTCCTCCTCATAGAAGACCTTGGCACATATTATTACAAAGAGAGGAAAAGAAAACTCCGTTATTGTTTTCCCTACTTGAGGTATGATGTGGAAAGAGCAGATGTATGGTCAATTTTAATGATTTTCTTTGATAATTTTATTTTCATATTTGATTTTTAAAATTTTCCTTAAAATTAAAAAAAATAAAGACAAGTTTTCACCATTTTGGCCAGGCTGGTCTCAAACTCCTGACCTCGAGTGAGCTGCCCGCCTCTGTCTCTTTAAGTGTTGAGATTACAGGTGTGAGCCAACCACACCTGGTGATATTTTAATTTTTATTGAGTGCCCTTAAGTCGCCTACTTGGCAATTGTATTTAGGCAGAGTTTATTAATCTGTGAGTACTCCCCTTCAGTGTTTGACATTTTCTAAAGAAAAAATCTCCACTAGAGGGAAGTGTTTGCTTAGCTCATTCCTGGACAGTGATTCCACCGTGTGAGAATTTAAGTCCTTTCAAGAATTTCTTAACACGTGGTGTGTGTGAGACGCTGTAAAAATAATATGTCCCACTAGAGGGAGCCATTTATCCAGCTAATCTGGAATAGTGCGTCCATGACCTGATAATTTGGTCCCTTCTACACATAGACATGCTAAAAGCAATGTCCTAGGTCCTCAGCCTCCACCTCCCATTGCGTAGTTCCCATGGGGGCCTTATACAGGAATTATTTGCACATCATAATAACCTTGAAATGGAAGATGGGATAAAATTGCAAGCTACTAATGCAGTGTACTAGTGCTCAATGTGAGACTGCCTATTGTTGGCACATACAGTATTTGTTTACCTTAACCTGGCTCATACATTGTGTGTCTATGGGGTTTGGACACTCAAACATTCAATTAAGACTAACTCAGGTTGGGAAGTAAGCAGATGGGTACATCCTCCTCCTGCCTATTTTCTTTTCCTCTTCTTCTTCTTCTTTTTTTTTTGTGACAGGGTCTCACTCTGTCACCCAGGTTGGAGTGCAGTGGTGCCATCTTGGCTCACTGCAGCCTCCACCTTCTGGGCTCAAGCAATCCTCCCACCTCAACCTCCTCAGTAGCTGGGACCACAGTAGCTTAGCCACCATGCCCTGCTAATTTTATTTTATTTTATTTTTTTGAAATGGAGTTTTGTTCTTGTATCCCAGGCTGGAGTGCAATGACATGGTCTTGGCTCACAGCAACCTCTGCCTCCCAGGTTCAAGTGATTCTTCTGCCTCAAACTCTGAAGTACCTGGGATTACAGGCATGCACCAACACACCCGGCTAATTTTTTTTTTTTTTTGAGACGGAATCTCACTCTTGTCACCCAGGTTGGAGTGCAGTGGCAAGATCTTGGCTTACTGCAACCTCCGCCTCCCGGCTTCAGGTGATTCTCCTGCCATAACCTCCTGAGTAGCTGGGATTACAGACACCTGCCGCCACACCTGGCTAATTTTTGTACTTTTAGTAGAGACAGGGTTTCACCATGTTGGCCAGGCTGGTCTTGAACTCCTGACTTCAGGTGATCTGCCTGCCTCGGCCTCCCAAAGTGCTGGGATTACAGGTGTGAGCCACTGTGCCCAGTCAGCTACTTTTTTTTTTTTTTTTTTTTGTATTTTTAGTAGCGACGGGGTTTCACCATGTTGCCCAAGCTGGTCTCAAACTCCTGCACTCAAGCAATCCACCCACCTCAGCCTCCCAATACTGGGACTACAGACACGAACCACTGCACCCAGCTCTCCTGCCCATTTTCTGTACATTTTGAGAAATACATACTCAGACTGGGCACCTCTGGGCACCTCTCTTGTAGACCATCTGAGAATTTGATTCTCAGGGGACAGAGTCCTTGGAGACGGGTGGCCCAGAAACGCTCCTGACGAGAGTGTGGGACTTCAGGCCACAAATGACTTTTGAGCTTTTCTGGAGACTTTACAATCTTATTTCACATAAAATATGCATTCAAGTCAGGCTCCTTGGGACTAGAATTTCAAAATCCACCAGGTCAGTATCCCCATCTGAGTCTCACCTCAGAGGCCAGTTGCCCAGTGTGGAGAGCATTGAATGCTCCAGAAGAAAAAGAAATAGTTCTGCCTCAGTTGGCCTTCTGTTTAGAGCTTATTTCCTTGATAACTTCCTATAGCCTATGACCATACATGAGAAGAGACCAAGTTAAATTTCCTGATTTTATCAAATCAACTTCAACTTACATGGGAAAACACTCTCTTATCTCGACTTCTTAATCCTAGATCCTTAATCAAGGGTCACCATGTGTCTGCCATATATATTTACTTTTTGTTAGTGTATTGGCTAATTTTCATTGATTCATAAATCACCCTAATACTTAATGGCTTATACAACATCATTTATTTAGTTTACGATTTTGTGGGTTGGCAATTTAGTGTAGGCTTATTTGGGTAGTTCTTCTGTTGGTCTTTGATAGGCTCGCCCATGCCTCCTCAGTGGCCAGCTGGGCAGTTCTGCCAAGGGGTGTGTGTGTATGTGAGATGATTGTCAGGTGGGATGTTGGGGGCAAATGGATTATGTGTCTTTTATCATCTAGTAAACTAGCCCAGGCTTGTTCACATGGTAGTCGGAGGATATGCTTTTTGTGCATTGCATTATGCACATTGCATTATGTTTGCTAGTGTGACATTGTCCAAGGCAAGCCACATGGCCAATTCCAGAGTCCGTGTAGAAGGGCACTACTAAAGAGGGTGGCTGTAAGGGAGGCAAAGAATGTGTGACCATTTCTTGCAGTCTCTGACAGTTGGTCACATTTGACATGTGGACTATGTGAGGGCTATTGAAATACAGGAGTAGAGTGAATCCAAGAGGGATTCTAAAGGAAGAGACAACAGGAATGGGTGACAGATAGTAGGGAAGAGTCAGGGATGACTTCAAAGTGGTTAGTCTCAAAGAGTGAAAGGTTAATGGTGCCATGGATGTAAATGGGGATGATTTGGAGTGTTCGGAAAAACTCTCAGAGAAGGTGATATCTCTGCATCTCTGTTACCTCAAAAGAGGCAACATGGTGAGGGGCTAGGGATGAAAGGTAATAGGGGAAATAGTGACACAGGATTTTTCTTGGTCACTTTGCAACAAGCTGGGGCCATCCAACTGGCGATACCCCTGCCCGGGCCTTCCTCAGCCACACTACCTGCTGCAGAAGAGAGCCCGCCCACTTGGCCTGCCAGGGACATGCTTGGCTTGAGCACTGGCTCAGCCTGTGGCTGGGCCAGGTGTGCCCCTGCCCACCTGTGTTATAGCTCATACCCATGTTTGGCAGTTCCTGAATTCTTATCCCATGCCCAAGAAGAATGAGGATATGCCTACCATTGAAGGGTAATGAGGGCGGAGAATTTTATTGAGTAACAAAACAGCTCTCTGTGGAGAGGCAATGGGAAGATGCTGTCTCATCTGAAGTTGAGTTGTCTCCCAATGTGCCTAAGTACAGGGCTTTTATGGGCTCAGAATAGTGGAGTGCATGCTGATTGGTTTGTGAGCATGAAAAAAAGTAAAAAAAAAAAAAGGCATCACTCAAAGGTGGGCATGATAGTGTTATAAAAAGCAATTAGGGAAGGGTAGGCAGGCATATGTAAAATAGGTGAAGGGTGGAGATCAATCAGAGGAAAGTGCGCCAAGCAGGAAGGCAGGTTCTCAATCTGGTCTGTGGATTTCACTTGTAGCTTGACTTTCAGGCTTTAAACTGTCTTTGGCTTGTAGGTGGGGTTTCACTGGGGACCCGCCCCTATCTACCTAGGCATTTGTCTGCCTCATGCCTCTATTAATAGGGATGATTCTGTTTCAAATAAAGGTGAAGTATAGAAGGAATATTGGATGTGGTTTGCAGAGAAGTAGAGCACTGAAATGAGATACAAGACTTGGAGGAAAAAGTGGGGAAGAGGCAGGAGAAAGTTTGAAGACAACACAGTCTCTTAGGTTTATTTTCCTACAGAAAACCCACAGGGCCCTGGGAGCTGAGGAGTGGTAAGGACTTGGTTATTTGTGGGATAGGTAGTAGGAAGAGAGGTCCTGCTGACCTGCTGGCAAATAAACTTGGAACTTTTTCTTACTGAGTTGGAGTCTGGAAGCAGCTCATTCTTCTGGGGCTAGGTGTAGATATAAACTTGGTGGGGGAGCTAGAGGAGATGTTAGCATCAGGCAGGAAAGTGAGAAGTCACCTCTCATCACATGGAACACATTTTCCTATCTTTCCAAACATCTCATTCATTTCTCTATTAATGTATTAGTCCCATATTTGGAATTCTTGTCACCCATTGACTTTTCCTGGTTTATTGGCAACAGTAGAGAGAAGAAACTCTTGGTAAACTTCCATCCCTTGTTGTCCTTGAAAGTAATCTCTCTTAAGAAATCATCTTTGAGTATTAATTATATGTAGAGTCACTCATTTTTGTTTGTTAAAAATTGAACACAATTTTTTATACTGTTAATTGAAATGGGTATAATGACTCTTTACATTGAACAACTCCCTAGTGGAGGGCCTTGAGCTCTTGGCCTCAATTTCCTCATTTGTAAAATAAAGAGGCTAAGCCCACAGGATAGGCAGCCGTTAAGATGGCCCCCAATAGTCTTTACCTCTTGTTTTTTTCACTTGTGTAATCCCCACCCTTTGAGTATAGGGTTGATGTAGTGAATTACTTCTAACAAATAAAATATGGCAAAAATGATAGGATGATGTTTCTTAGATTAGGTTACAAAAGGACTGGCTTTTATCTTGGGTACTTTCTTGCTCACTTAACTTGATGGAATCCAGTGGCCATGTTATAAACTATCTTTTGGAGAGGTCTACATGGCAAGAAATTGAGGGAGTACAACAGTTAATGAGGATTTAAATTTAGCTAGCAACCATAGAAGTGAGCTTGGAAGGAGATCCTCCCTCAGTCATGCCTTCAGATGAGACCATAGACCTGGTTGACAGGTTAACTGCAATCTCATGAGAGATCTTGAGCCAGAGTCATTCAGCTAATCAACACTTAGATTCCTGGACCAATGAAACTGTGAGATAATAGATGCTTGCTATTTAAGCCACTAGGTTTTGGAAGTAATTTGTTAAGCAGCAACAGATAGAAAATACACCTTTTGAAGTGGGGTACTGTCATAACAACTACCTAAAATATAGGAATGTCTTTGGGGCTAGGTAGTGGGTAGAAGCTGAAAAACCGTTAAGGATTTTAGAAGACTACTGATGAAAGCTTGACTTTGAAAATACTTTTTGTAGAATTTTGGACCTTAAGGATGCTATGGATGAGGGCTTTCAGGAAACTGAAGAAAATCTTACTGGAAACTGGGGAAGGACCTTTGTTATGTAGTGACAAAAGCTTAGCAACACTGTCTCCTGCAGTTAGGTGGACAATGGAAAATGTGCCTAGTGAACTGGGTAATCTAGCTAAGGAGATTTCTAAGCAAAGTGTTGAATGTGCCATCTGATTTCTTCTTGATGGTTATAGTAAGAGGAGAGAGGAAGGTTGAAGTAAATACTGTTAAACAGGAGATATCCAGGACTTGATAGTTTTTGAAATTCTCTTCTAATGATAAATTATGCTAAAATTAAGAAATGGTTTCTAAGTAAGGGTCCAAATCAGGGCACTGTCAGGAAAACCAGTCCAGAGGTGATATCAAGAGTGTGACTGTAATACTTTAAGACCTCAGAAATATCAAGGTTGTACCTGAGTACCAAGCACAAAAGACCTTTTCAAGAAGTTAAGAATGTGTTTCAGAGGTCCTTTCAATAAAATAATAGGGATACTAGAACCTTTAAAGATCTTTCAGGCCTTAGCTGTGGATTTTATCTAATGAAACAAGTATCAAGAAGATACATTGGAGATCCATAAAATTCCCAAATGAGTTGCATCAGCAGAAACTCTGTCGTCTTGGATTGAAAAGAAGACAGTACAAAATAAAAAAAGGCATTTGGGTCACTGTAATTCTATTACAAGGAAGAAGGCTGAGAAAACTATTCAGCTACAATTGTGTGCTACTTTTCATGAAAAAGGAAAAATGACTCAGAGGGCAGGACCAAGGACCCAAGAGCAATAATGAATTATTCCCAAGTTTTGAATGAATCAAGGAGTTTCCATCATTTTCAGCTGGATTTCATAATTTTTCTGGACCAGTAATTCCTTTGCATTTCCTATTTTTGAGTGGTAATAGTTATGTGGTTATTCTATGCCTACCCCGTCATTGTATGTTGGGTGTGTGTGGGGATGTTAACTTGTCTTTTTTAGTTTCACAGGTCTACAGATTGAGAACAGTAGTTAGGGGGCTGTATGTACCTGAGGAACTATACCCAAGGAACTTCATCTACACCTGGACCTGATTTAGATGATGAGATTGTGGATTTTGATTGGAAACTATAACAAATGAGACCTTTGATGACTTCGAGAAGGGTGGAATATATATTGCATATGGGAGGGACATGTGCCAGAGGGTGGACTGTAATAGGCTGCCTGTAATGTTTCCCAAATCATCCCTGCCTCCTGATATTCATGTCTTTGTGTGCTCTCCTCCTCTTTAACATGGGCTGGACTTGGCGTCTTGCTTCTAACAAATAGCGTATGATAAAAGTAATGTGATGTCACTTCTAACATTAAGTTATAAAATACTTTTGGCCATTCTTTCATTTGTTTGCTCTAAAGAAAGCCAGCTGCCATGTTATGAGCTTCCTTATGGAGTGCCCACTTGGCAATAAGCACTGAGGAATTAGGGCCTGCTAACAGCAACTGGAGTGAACAACTCAGAAGTTAATCCTTCCCTAGTGCAGCAAAAGATGACTATTAAAGCCAGATGTCTCACATCTGTAGGAAATGTGGTATTGCATTTAGATCCAGAAGTTGTGGGTTTGAACCCTGGTGTCCTGTGTGATCTTTGGCAATACACTTAAACTGTTTGAGTATATCAACATCTTTATGTAAAATGTGAATAATAATTTTTCCATCTACTTCATAGGGTTATTGTGAAGATTAAGTGAGGTTAGTGTTGAGAAAATGCTTTTGAAACTGTGAATCGCTCTACAAACATTATAGGTGTTAGAAATGAAACTGGCATGCTGATGAATGTCAGCTGTTACTGGAGTCTAGATGAGGGCACCTGGGGACATAGGCTAGCCCTTTCTCATTTCTTTGGCTGACAGAGTGCTAAAAGAAGGTGCAAACCTAAGACCGAGGCTAGGTAATAAGACGCTTCATGTGATAACAGGACATTTTCCTTATGGCCTGTGGGAAAACCTGCACCTTACTGGGGGTGCAATGGGGGCCTAAGCCCCTGACTCCTGCCTCTTGGCCTGACATCATTTGGACTTACTCTGGGGAAGGCACCCATTTTTCCCCAGAAGATGCCTTTTGGGGCCCTTATTTATCTTGGAACCAAGTCATTTTTCAGACAAGGTCTTTCACTACCTGCTTGACTTGTTGGTTCCTCAGAGTATAGATGAAGGGATTTAACAGGGGGGCAATAATTGTATTGATTAGAGACACTCCCTTGTTGACATCAACCCCCTTTCCTGGAGAGGGCTTGACATACATAAAGAAGCAGCTGCCATAACACATGGTAACCACAATGACATGAGAGGAACAGGTGGAGAAAGCCTTCTTCCTCTCCTGGACAGAGGGGATTCTGACAATCGTCCGGACGATCTGACATAGGACAGGGTGATCAGTACCAAGGTGCCGAGCAGTGCTACTAAGGCCAGGGTAAAATCCACCATCTCCAGCACCTTTGGCCCACTGCAGACGACCTCCATTAGAGACGTGTAGTCACAGAAGAAGTGGTTGATGTGGGTATCACAGAATGGAAGCTGACTGGTCAGGACGACAGGCACTATGATGAAGGAGAACCCTAGTAGCCAGCAGGTGAGGATAAGCTCTGGGCAGACTCTACTGCTTATGAGCACAGGGTAGTGGAGGGGCTTGCAGATGGCAATGTACCGGTCATAGGCCATGGCTGTGAGGAGGAAGAACTCTGTGGCCCCCAGGAAGATGTGGAAAAAGTCCTGGGTAATGCACCCAGCAAAGCTAATGGTCTTGGTCCCCGTGGCAATGTTGAGCAGCATCTTGGGGACGATGACTGTCTGGAACCAAATTTCTAAGCAGGACAGATTCCGGAGAAATAAGTACATAGGCGTCTGCAGGCGCGTGTCCAGCAAGGTCAGGCTGATGATGGTCAGGTTCCCAGACACAGTCACAAGGTAGGCAAGCAGCAGGAGCAGAAAAACGGCCACCTGAAGCTCTTTGGTGTCCGTCAGGCCTTGGAGGAAGAACTCAGTTACCACAGTCTGATTGGCCATTGTGGACCTCAAGCCCTTTCTAGAAATGTGCAATTCTGGGCAGATAGGACCATCAGAAATTAGGATGAAAAGGGAAAAATTTCTCCTGAAATGCATCTTTTTTTCCCCCTCCCTGCCACTTCCCCATGGATTCAGGAAAGCAGAGCAGAAGCTTCTGGAGGTTCTTCCCTAGAAAGAAAAGTTGCCTTTTTCAGAATCTGAGGAATTATTGAATGACAGTGACTTTCCTGTCTCCCTCCCTTTTTTCCTCCCTGTTTTTTTCTTTTATTGCTTCCTTTTTTTCTTTTGTTTGCCTCTGAGAAAGCCTAGAAAGAATTCACTGCTGCTCTTCTCAGTCCTCTTTAGAACTGTCACTCACTCACTCATCTTTCAAGATCCAGCTCAAGTGTGACCTCTTCTATGAAGACTTTTCTGTAAGTCCTAGGCTGAATTAGCTGCTTCCTCATGGCTCCCATAACATAGTTTTTCCACAGTCAGCTATATAGGCTAGAGCCTGTCTTATGTGCTAAACCACCAACACTTTGAGCTCACAGACTTTTTGTTCATCTGAGTATCTTAGCACTTACCTCCCCCTTTCTAGTAGAGGCACTGGCCTTCTCAGATCTGCATTCACAACAAAGCTTCCTAGTTTGTAAAGTATTGCTTGCATATGTAGCATGTAGTTTTGGAAGAAGAAGGCATTTTCACTTACCCTGCTATTTGCTTACACTAGATCTTCATTAAAAACTGCCTGACATTTGCATCTGAACTGTAAGAGATTTGAAGATAGTGAATATCTTACTCATCCTTGTTCACTCCCCGCTCTCATATTCATTCTTGGGGCCTGGCATTTGATAGTCATCTACAGAAATGAAACCCTGTGAGGCTTATTACACTCATCTTTTGATAAGGAAGGTAAAATCCAGAGAAATTAACTATTGGTCTAAGGTACAGTGAGATTCTAAAACTTATCTCGGAGCCACTTGAATATTTTCTTGCCATGATCAGATTCACTAAGGCTCTCAGGCTTGTTATTTTACTGAGTAGAAAAGGGACTTTTCCCCCCTGGAAAAATCTGTAAAAATCTAAAGAGTGATTCACTCTCTTTTTTTTTGTTTGAGACTGATGGCCCAGGAACTCCATGGCCTCTGCCACTGGTCTTTAAATGGGGAGGCTGCTCACATCACGGGATATGCCACACGATCCACTGGGGTATGAGAAGGAGATATGAGATCCTTCAAGTTATATGATATTTCATAAAATCTAGGATACAGTCTAATATGAAATACAGTATTCTTTTATGTGCCATTAAGAAAGAAAAAAGACTGCCAAGAAGACTATGGCATTATGCTAAGATACCATTGATTGTAAGATAATCTCAATCTCAGAGATGTTAAAGTGGGTGTCTTGAAGTTAATGAACTATGGCATTTATCTTTAGCTCATTAAAACGTCTGTTTTTAGCATGATACTGGTATAAAAATAGGCACACAGGCCAATGGAACAGAATAGAGAACCCAGAAATAAGCCCAAATACTTATATCCAACTGATCTTCAACAAAGCAAACAAAAACATAAAGTGGAGAAAGGACATCCTATTCAACACATGGTGCTGTGATGATTTGCAAACCACATGTAGGAGAATGCAACTGGATTCTCATCTCTCACCTTACACAGAAATCAACTAAAGATGGATTAAGGACTTAAATCTAAGACCTGAAACTATAAAGATTCTAGAAGATAACATTGGAAAAAGCCTTTAGACTTTGGCTTAAGCAAGGATTTCCTGACCAAGAACCCAAAAGCAAATGCAATAAAAACAAAGATAAATAGTTGGAACTTAATTAAACTAAAGAGCTTTTGCAAGGCAAAAGGAACAGTCAGCAGAGTAAACAGACAACCCACACAGTGGGAGAAAATATTCACAATCTACACATCTGACAAAGGACTAATATCCAGAATCTACGACAAACTCAAGCAAATCAGTAAGAAAAAACAATCCCATCAAAAAGTGGGCTAAGGACATGAATAGATAATTCTCAAAAGAAGATTTACAACAAATACATGAAAAAATGCTCGGCATCACTAATGATCAAGGAAATGCAAATCAAAACCACAATGCGATACCACCTTACTCCAGCAAGAGTGGCCATAATCAAAAAATAAAAAAAACAGTAGATGTTGGCATGGATGTGGTGAACAGGGAACACTCCTCCACTGTTGGTGGGAATGTAAACTAGTACAGCCACTATGGTAAACAGTGTGGAGATTCCTCAAAGAGCTAAAAGTAGAACTACCATTTGATCTAGCAATCCCACTACTGGGTATCTCCCCAGAGGAAAGAAGTCATTATTTGAAAAAGATACTTGCACATGCATGTTTATGGCAGCACAATTTGCAATTGCAAAGTTGTATGTTTATATACACACACACACACACACACACACACACACACACACACACACACACACAATGGAATACTACTCAGCCATAAAAAGGAAGGAGTTAATGGCATTTGCAGCAACCTGGATGAGACTGGAGACTGTTATTCTAAGTGAAGTAACTCAGGAATGGAAAACCAAATATCATATATTCTCACTAATAAGTGGTAGCTGAGCTATGAGGATGCAAAGGCATTAGAATGACACAATGGACTTTAGGGACTCATGGGGAAAGAGTTGGGAGGGTGAGGGATAAAAGACTACAAATTGGATTCAGTGTATACTGTTTGGGTGACGAGTGCACCAAAATCTCACAAATCATCACTAAAGAACTTATTCATGTAAACAAACACCACCTGTTCCCCAATAACCTATGAAAAAAACCCCAAAAAAACCCACCAGCCTCCAAAGCTCCGTAGCTTACAAAAGTCTGTTTTTGTGTATATTTTAAAACACAAACTATACATTTACATAGTAGTGGTGCAAATAACTTAAACATTAATAAACATACCCATATATTGGGGATATTTTCCCGATTTTATTTTTACTGATGGGATATATTAATTTAAAAACTTTGGAGAATTCTTGCCTAGGGATTTGCTGCCTGTCTTCCCACCTACAACCAGCCAGTGTTTGCAAAAAGGCCCATTTCTGAGGAGGAGAAGCAGTTCTTCAGGTTCAGTTTTTTTTCAGCTTAAAAAGAGAGAGCTCCCACCAGGCCATAGGGAATTTGCTGAATGATTTGGAAACCTTGGTCTTGGGTGACTTCTGTGGTCTGGCAAGGCAAGCTGTGACATGCAGCTCCCTTCCTTTCTGTACAACGACTTGTTACCTGGGAAGCAGCCTCAGAGATTCACCAGCCTAGGGACAACACAAGCTCTTCAGGTCTCTAATGATTTCCTAAAGAGGGAGCAGAGAGTTTAACAGCCCAAATGGCCTGTGTGGTTTCATGAAAACAGCTCAGCCTGGCAGCAAAATGTGGAGGCAATTCTGTAGAAATAATCTCGGAATTAAGTTTCCATAGAAATTTATTATTGACTGTCTTCATTTCTCTCTGGCCTTCTCCAACCTACCTGTCCCTTCAGCAGCAACGATCCAAAAACATAGCTATCTGTAGACACAATTCTGTTGCTCAGTCAATATCCAAACCACACAGCAGAGGGTTAGAGTCTGGATTGAGGCTGGAAGCCTCTTCCCCTTTTTATCATGGCGCATTATTTCTGCTGGGAATCTAAGGTTCTGAAGTTTTGGGTCATGTAAGAGGCTTCTGCACAGGTTCCATCCAATGGAAAGGGACACTTGCTTTATAGACTCTTTTAATATAGACCCAGGGGATCAATTCAGAAGGCGGGAGGGCGGGGTGGGGGGTGGGGGAAACAAACGGTGCTCAGGGGAATCTGCTCTCAGAATTCACTAATGAACTTAGAATATGGCTGCTCTGGCCTCGTAAGCAAAACAATTTGCAAAAAATCTTCAGAGAAGATGACAAAATATTTGCCTAAGAATTTACTCCTAAATAAATATTTGTGTCACTGTCAGTTGTTAATAATGTAATTAGGTAACATCACTTGGGTGAATATTTTTGAGGGCTGATAAGTGGAGGGGAAGGCATCAAAGACAACTTTGGCACAATTTTGGTTAGTCCAGCCCCAGTCATCTATAAGTGTCCAGCCTGTTTAGCAATTTTAATTTGCATTGAAATTTTATTGCTAAAATACACTCAGCTTTTGCACGGCACGTGGGTAGCTCTGCACAGTGCGAATGTAGTACGCTACATCAGAAGTCAGACAACTTAAATTCTAGCTGTAGTTCTGCTGCTGACACAGGGATCTTGCACAACTCTTTTTCCTTTCCTGAGTCTTAATTTTTCAGCTTCTAATAGCACCTTATAGCTAATAATGGCATGGTGTGAACCAGGATGTCTTTTTGTTTGTCTTAATTTCAATGTTTTTAAGCTTCAAGAGCCTTTCCTTAAACTTCTTGTATTCTGGAGTGAAGAGGTTTCTGCTTACTTTTTCCATGCCCTTCCTGATCTCACCTGAAATCCATTCTCCCTTTTTGCCTGCTTTCCCTGAAGACTCCTAATCATTTCTATGTGCCATGATAGAAACCATCCCACAATGTCTTTCGCTGAATTTTTTCTAACGTGTTTTTCTTCAGATAAAACAACTAGAAGAGGAGATGGTGTAGCAATATTACTATTGCAGATATATACAGATAATACAATATATACAGTGTTATAAAACACTCATGAAAAGTATTTAAAAATGAACAAACTCAATACAACCCAAGGAATACCGAAGCAGAACTATTTAAGAATTACTGGAAAAGTGCATACAGATTTCATAATGAAAGAGAAACAAAACTGGTGGATGTGTAATACTGAACCATTCACATGTTCAGTAATTCATTTAGCAAATATTTGTGGAGTTTCTGCTATATGTTCGGCATGACACTGTTGAAGATGCTGAGATATGATTATGGGGAAGACAGAATGAAAGCTTTTTTCCATCTTTTGCTTTTAATTAATTAAAAAATCCAACATTTATTTTGGATTCAGAGGGTACATGTACAGGTTTGTTATATGGGTATATTGCATGATGCTGAGGTTTAGGGTACGATTGAACCAATCACCCAGGTAGTGAGTATAGTACCTGATAGGTAGTTTTTCAACTCTTGCCTCTCTCCATTCCTCCTTCCTTGTGTAGTCCTCTGTTTATTGTTCCCATCTTTATGTCCATGTATACCCAATGTTTAACTCATACGTGAGAACATGCAGTATCTGATTTTCTGTTTCTGCATTAATTCGTTTAGGATAATAGCCTCCTGCTGCAGTTACGTTGCTGCAAAGGACACGATGTTGTCCTTTTCTATGGCTGTATCGTATTTCATGGTATGTATGTACCATGTTTTCCTTATCCAGTCCTCCATTGACGGGCACCTAGGTTGATTACATATCTTTGCTATTGTGAATGGTGCTGTGATGAACATATGAGTGCATGTCTTCTTGGTAGAACAATTTATTTTCCTTTGGATATATATATACTCAGTAATGGGTATTGGGTTGAATGGTAGTTCTATTTTTAGTTCTTAGAGAAATCTCCAAACTGCTGTCCACAATGGTTGAACTGATTTACATTCCCACCAACAGAGTATAAGCAGTTCTTTTTTTCCACAGCCTTGCCAATATTTGTTATGTTTTTACTTGGAAAATATTTATTATAATTACCATCACTATATCAATTTAATGTAATGAATTCTATTTAGGTATATAACAATAGAATAAGGATTATGTATGTTCATGTCATAGTTCCAGTTTCTCTTTTTTAAATTTAACTTTTATTTTAAGTTCAGGGGTACCCGTGCAGGTCTGTTGTACAGGTAAACTTGTGTCATGAGGGTTTGTTGTACATATTGTTTTGTCACCCAGTTATTAAGTCTAGTACCCATTAGTTATTTTTCCTGATTCTCTTCCTCCTCCCACCCTCCACCCTCTGACAGGCCCCAGTGTGTGTCATTCCCCTCTATGTGTCCATGTGCTATCATTAGACTCCCACTTATAAGTGAGAACATTAATATTTAGTTTTCTGTTTCTGAATTAGTTTGCTAAGGATGATAGCCTCCCGTTCCAATCATGTTCCCACAAAATACATGATCTTGTTCTTTTTTTATGGCTGCATAATATCTCATTGTGAATGTGTATCACATTTTCTTTATCTAGTCTGCCATTGATGGGCATTTAGGTTGATTCCATGTCTTTGCTATAGTGAATAGTGCTGCAGTGAACATTCACGTGCATGTGTCTTTATAATAGAATGATTTATAATCCTTTGGGTATACACCCAGTAGTGGGATTACTGGGTCGAATGGTAGCTCTGCTTTCAGATCTTCGAGGAATTGCCACACTGTCTTCCACAATGGATGGGCTAATTTACCCTCCCATCAACAGTGTATAAGTGTTTCGTTTTCTCTGCAACCTTGCCAGCATTCATTATTTTTTGACTTAATAATCATAGCCATTCTGACTGGTGGGAGATGATATCTCATTGTGGTTTTCATTTGCATTTATCTAATGATCAGTGATGTTGAGCTTTTTTCATATGATTGTTGGCTGCATGTATGCCATGCCTTCTTTTGAAATGTGTCTATTCATGTCCTTTTCCCACTTGAGGTTTTTTTTTTTTTTTCTTGTAAATTTGTTTAAGTTCCTTATAGGTATGTGATATTAGACCTTTGTAAGATGCATAGTTTGCAAAAATTTTCTCCCATTCTGTAGGTTGTCCGTCCACTCTGTTGGCAGTTTTCTTTGCTGTTCTTTAGTTTAAATAGATCCCCTTTGTCAATTTTTGCTTTCGTTGCAATTGCTTTTGGTGTCTTTGTCATGAAATCTTTGCTTGTTCCTATGTCCAGAATGGTATTGCCTAAGTTGTCTTCCAATGTTTTTATAGTTTGGGGTTTTACATTTAAGTCTTTAATCCATCGTGAGTTTATTTTTGTATATGGTGTAAGGAAAGGGTCTAGTTTCAATCTTCTGCATATGGCTAGCTATTTCCCCCAGTACCATTTATTGAATAGGGAGTCTTTTCCCCAGTGCTTGTTTTTTTCAGCTTTGTCAAAGATTAGATGGTTGTAGGTGTGTGGCCTTATTTCTGGGCTCTCTATTCTGTTCTAGTGGTCTATGTGTCTGTTTTTGTACCAGTGTCATGCTGTTTTGGTTACTGTAGCCCTATAGGATAGTTTGAAGTCAGGTGGTGTGATACCTCCAGCTTTGTTCTTTATGCTTAGGATTGCCTTGGATATTCGATGTCTTTTTTGGTTCCTTATGAATTTTAAAATAATTTTTTTCTAGTTCTGTGAAGAACAACAATGATAGTTTAATAGGAATAGCATTGAATTTATAAATTGCTTTGGGCAGCATGGCCATTTTAAAGATATTGATTCTCCTGTTTGTGAGTGTGGAATGTTTTTTCCATTTATTTGTGTCATTTCTGATTTTTGTCAGCAGTGTTTTTTTTTTTGAGATGGAATCTTGCTCTTGCTCTGTTGCCTAGGCTGGAGTGCAGTGGCGTGATCTTGGCTTACTGCAACCTCCGTCTCCTGGGTTCATGCCATTCTTCCACCTCAACCTCCTGAGTAACTGGGACTACAGGCGCCCATGACCATGCCAGGCTAATTTTGTTTTTGTATTTTTTGTAGAGATGGGGTTTCACCATGTTAGCTAGGATGGTCTCGATCTCCCGACCTCATGATCTGCCTGCCTCGGCCTCCCAAAGTGCTGGGATTGCAAGTTTGAGCCACCATGCCTGGCCATCAGCAGTGTTTTATAGTGCTCCTTTTAGAGGTCTTTCACCTTCCTGATTAGCTGTGTTCCTAGGTATTTTGTTTATTTTGTGGCAATTTTGAATAGGATTTCATTTCTTTTTTTTTTTTTTAAATTTATTTATTATTATTATACTTTAAGTTGTAGGGTACATGTGAATAACGTGCAGGTTTGTTACATATGTATACTTGTGCCTTGTTGGTGTGCTGCACCCATCAACTCGTCATTTACATCAGGTATAACTCCCAATGCAATCCCTCCCCCACCCCCCATGATAGGCTCTGGTGTGTGATGTTCCCCTTCCTGAGTCCAAGTGATCTCATTGTTCAGTTCCCACCTATGAGTGAGAACATGCAGTGTTTGGTTTTCTGTTCTTGTGATAGTTTGCTAAGAATGATGGTTTCCAGCTGCATCCATGTCCCTACAAAGGACACAAACTCATCCTTTTTTATGGCTGCATAGTATTCCATGGTGTATATGTGCCACATTTTCTTAATCCAATCTGTCACTGATGGACATTTGGGTTGATTCCAAGTCTTTGCTATTGTGAACAGTGCCGCAATAAACATACGTGTGCATGTGTCTTTATAGCAGCATGATTTATAATCCTTTGGGTATATACCCAGTAATGGGATGGCTGGGTGGGTATGGCGATTCCTCAAGGATCTAGAACTAGAGGATTTCATTTTTGATTTCACTCTTGGCTTGGCTGTTATTGGTGTACAGAAATGCTAGTGGTTTTTGTACATTGATTTTGTATCCTGAGACTTTGCTGAAGTTGTTTATCAGCTTAAGGAGCTTTTGGGCTGAGATGATGGGGTTTTCTAGATATAGGATCATGTCATCTGCAAACAGAGATAGTTTGACTTCCTCTCTTCCTATTTGGATGCGCTTTATTTCTTTCTCTTGCTTCATTGCCCTGATCAGGACTTCCAGTACTATGTTGAATGGAAGTTTAATCCCTTAAAACTTCTTTAGTTTAGTTGAAGTTTCAATCCCTTAGCTTGCAGCTGTGACTTATTTTGGCTTAGGGGAAAGTCCCCTTAGGGAAGTTCCTATTGAACCAGGAAGTCCAGCCAACTTAGCCACTTAGTCCCTCAGTACCCCCTCTCAACAGGAAAGCCCGTGCTGTTGGGAAGTTGGGCGATGATCATTCTAGCTACTTCCTGCTGAACTGGGGTGTAGAAGGGGCTCTGGAGTTGAGGTTTCCTTGGGAGGGGAGTCTTCAGCGTTGTGGTGTGAGAACGGGTTGGCGGGTCGGTCTAGGGGTCCTTGATAGTAGGTGCTAGTGGTGGTCACTTGGGGCTCCATTTGTAGAACCATTTAAAGTTTCATAGATTCTATTGTGGAAAAGACAAATGTTACAAGGTTAAAAATGCAGGGTCCAAAGATAAGAAACACCACAATAGCTACCAAGGGTCCCAAGAAGGGGAGAAGCCAGGGTATCCATTGGTTGACAATACTCCAAGGTCCTGTGTTTTGGATCTTTTGTGTCTGGCACTGTATCTGGTCTGGAAGCTCTTTAATCTCATGGATTGATTAGTGAAATAACAGCACTCTTCTAGAAAAATACAGGTTCCGCCTCTTTCAGCTGTTAATAAGTTTAAGGCTCCCCGATTTTGAAGGGCTAGTGCTGCTAAAGAGTTAAGCTGACTTTGTAAGGTGACCAGTGAATTTACAACTCATACGATGTTATCATTTAACTCTTGTGATAATTTGTAATAGAATTGGGTGGAGGTGGTAACGCCTCCAGTGCTGGTTTCTAGTCCTCCTAGTATCCCAGCCCCAATAATGAATGGCAGGACAGTCCAGGTAAGTTGAGATGCTGGGTTTGACAGATCTTTAAAGGCAAATAAAAATTGAGAGTCAGGATGCAGAGGGATGAAGAAGAAAGTGTCCTTAAGATTTAGAACTGTAAGCCATTCTGCTTCCTCTGGTATCTGGGAGAGTAGAGTATAAGGATTAGGTACAACTGGATACAGTGGAACAACTGCCTCATTGATAATTCTGAGGTCTTGCACTAACCTCCGTTGTCTGTTGGGTTTTTGTATGCCTAGAATAGGAGTGTTGCATGGACTGTTGCATGACTTTAATAATTCCTGTGCTTTTAGGTCTTTGACAATCTTTTGTAACCCTTTTTGGGCTTCTGGTTTGAGGTATTGCCTTTGATAGGTAAAGGAGGTAGGATACTTTAATTTAACTTGAACTGGACAAACTTTTTTGCTCATTTGTATTGTCCTTCCTCTGCCCAGACTTCAGGATTAACTCCTCCCTCCTCGAGTAGAGGAAAGAGAAAAGAAATTTCTTTTCCTATATTCTAGTATATAATGGCCCCTGCTTTAGCTAATATGTCCCTTCATAGTAAAGGAGTAGGGCTTTTAGGCATAATAAGAAAGGCATGTGAGAAAAATAAGGTTCTCCTGTCACAACTTAGGGGGTGAGAGAAACACCTAGTGACTGGCTGTTCTAGGACCCCTTTGATGGTGATAGACCTGGAGGACAGAAGAGTAAAACCCAGAAGGCCATGCCAGTGTCCAGGAGGAAGTTAGTTTCCTGGCTTTCAATGCTTAAGCTTAGCCAGGGCTCTGTGGGGGTGATGGCAGGGGCCGGCACCTGCCCCAGGCACCTTCAGTCATGTTGTTAGACCATCTGGTTAGTGGCCTCAGGCCCAGAGGACCTTCGCCCTCAGGGGCAGTGTGCCTTCCAGTGATCCCCCTAGCACAAGGGACATGGATGAGGGAATGGCTTACTTTTGTTTGTGCAGTCCTTTTTGAAGTGCCCCTGTAAGCTGCACTGATAACAAGCTGTTAGGTGGGTTGCCTGTACAGCACTTCTTTCTTTCTTTTTTTTTTTTTTTGACTCTATGGTAAACTTTATGTACTTAGGAATTAATACCAACTCATTATTAGCAAAAAATAAACATCTTTACATCAAGAGTAGTTTTTCCTTTAATAAAAAAAGGTGGAATGTGTATAATGGACAAGGGATAATCAAAATTTGCCAAATGAGGCTAGTAAGACAATCCCAACAATTCACAATCATTATTCACTGGTCCATTAATCACAGGACAATACATACAAATGAAACTTACCTGGCTGGGCACGGTGGCTCATGCCTGTAATCCCAGCACTTTGGGAGGCCAAGGTGGGCAAATCATGAGGTCAGGAGTTCAAGACCAGCCTAGCCAACATGGCAAAACCCTGTCTTTACTAAAAATACAAAGAATTAGCTGGACGTAGTGGCGGGCACCTGTAGTCCCAGCCACTCAGGAGGCTGAGGCAGGAGAACCACCCAAACCCAGGAGGCGGAGGTTGCAGTGAGCCCAGACTGCACCACTGCACTCCAGTCTGGGCAACAGGGTGAGATTCCATCTAAAAAAAAAAAATGAAATAAAAAAATTAAACTTACCTACATATTAGAAAAACATCAAAATTCAACCATGAATCCAGCACATTATCAAATGACTAGACAAAAATTCTACCAACAAACTTAAGAAAATTTCATTATCTATGAAATTCAAGTACTACTGCTTAAAGAACATTTATAGAACTCTCACCTCAAGGTTTCCCTGGCAAAACAAGGTGAAATGCACACTCACGACTCTTTAAGAATGAGCCACTGATAAAAACTATATACTTGTAATTTGTGTAACATTTCATACATTTTTTTCAAGCACTGCACAATAATTAATTTGCATGAGGCTTTCCAAATTAGAAAAGCTTCACTTATAGAACTTCTTTCCAGTGGGAGTTTTCACTTGACTTTTCAAGTAAATGTTAAAACTGACAATATTCTTGCATTTTCTAAACTATTAGAGTTTTAATCCTGTGTACATTCTTGTATTTACAAGGTCCAGCCAGCTACAGTGTGCATTTTCATATGTCCTTGAGAGGGTATGAGAGAAATGAAACATTCCCACATTCTGGACATTCATAGGGTTTTTCTCAGGAATGAGCTGATGTCTTCAAATGGAACTAACACAACTGAAGGCCTTACCACAAATTTAAATTCAAAAGGCTTTTCTCCACTCTGAGTCCTCCCAAATCTTCAAAAACAGGAAAATCTGAAGGCTTGACCACATTTCCTGCATTCTTAAGGTTTCTCTGCAGTGTGAGCTCTTTCATGTTTATGAGGGAATGGGAAACAGTAAATGTTTTACCACATTTCTTACATTCAAGGAGCTTTATTTATTTATTTATTTTTTGAGATGGAGTTTCACTCTGTCGCCAGGCTGGAGTGCAGTGGCACAATCTCGGCTCACTGCAACCTCCGCCTCCTGGACTCAAGCGATTCTCCTGCCTCAGCCTCCTGAGTAACCAGGACTACAAGCATATACTACCACACCCAGCTAATTTTTGTAT
This sequence comes from Macaca mulatta, assembly GCF_049350105.2. NCBI lineage: Eukaryota > Metazoa > Chordata > Mammalia > Primates > Cercopithecidae > Macaca > Macaca mulatta. The sequence goes on along the minus strand of NC_133416.1, from coordinate 62,747,354 downwards.
TTTTAGTAGAGACGAGGTTTCACCAAGTTGGCCAGGATGGTCTCGATCTCCTGACCTCGTGATCCGCATGCACAGGGCTTCCTCCCAACCCCCCATGGCTTTTTATGTCCTTGAAAAAGAACTAAGACAACTGAAATGTGCCACCATGCCCAGCTAATTATTTTTTATTTATTTATTTTTTTTGAGACGGAGTCTCGCTCTGTCGCCCAGGCTGGAGTGCGGTGGTGCGATCTCGGCTCACCGCAAGCTCTGCCTCCTGGGTTCATGCCATTCTCCTGCCTCAGCCTCCTGAGCAGCCAGTGTGAGCCACCGCACCCAGCATTATTTTATTTTTTGTAGAGACAGGGTTTCACCATGTTGCCCAGGTTGTTTCACATTGTTTTAATCCAGGCTGGCTATGAACTCCTGGGCTCAAGCAATACACACACCTTGGCCTCCCAAAGTGCTGGGACCACAGGCTGAGTCACCACACCCAGCCTCTATATCATGACTTCTTTCATGGCGAGTAAGGTGACTGGAACGAGTGTAGGCTTTACTGCATCTCTTACATTCATAGGGTTTTTCTCCAGTATGAATTCTTTCGTGGAGGTGAAGGGAACTGAGGTGACTGAAGGTTTGGTCACATTGTTTACATTGATGGGGTTTCTCTCCAGTATGAGTACTTCTGTGGTTACAAAGGGGACTCAAACGACTAAAGGCTTTGCCACATTGTTTACATTCATAGGGTCTCTCTCCAGTATGAATGCTTCCATGGTAACGAAGGGAAGTGGAAGAGTTGAAGGCTTTATCACATTTGGTACATTTATAGGGTCTTTCTCCAGTGTGAGTCCTTTCATGCGTCTTAAAAGAACAAGAAAATCTGAATGTTTTCCCACATTCCTTACATTTGTAGGGTTTCTCTCCAGTGTGAGTTCGTTCATGTGTTAGACAAGAACCTGAAACAGTGAACACTTTACCAAATTGTTTACATTTATAGGGTTTTTCTACTGTGTGAGTTCTCTGATGTCTTTCAACTGAATTGAGAAAATAAAAAGCTTTCCCACATATTGTACATTTATAAGCTGGATTTCCACTGTGCATTATCATGTGTCTTCTAGCACCTGGAACAGAAATGAAGAATTTCCCACACTGTTCACATTTATATTGCTTCTCTCCATATGGTTTGTATCCTGAGTGAGCTAGGATGTGCCTATTAAGGAGGGAATGACGTACAAAGACTTTTCCACAAATACTGCATTCCCATTGTTTTAATCCAGTAGAAATGTTCTCATTCAGATCAAGATTTGGAATTTGGCTGACAACTTGTCCATACTGACTACCTTCTTTGCTTTCACATAGTCTCTGTACCATATGATTTCTACAGAAGCCAGGTTCCTGCAGGTTTCCTGCATCACTTCTCTGTAGATATTCTTCTGAGAAGAATCTAGCAAAGCCCATTCCTCCTGGGTAAAGTTCACAGCCACATCCTCAAATGCCACGGAGTCCGTTCCTCGGCTTTCCGGGTGACCTGGTGTCAGCTAGGGATGTCCCAATACCCACAGGTCACAGGGTGGCAGAGGCTGCTGCAGAGCCACCTGGGCCTCGCAGAGTCAAGAAGTAGCTGCCCTTCTTTCTTTTAGAGCCATGGAAGTTCATCTGCCTGAGGGCCATGACTAAGGCGGTGGCCCTTTTTTGTCTCATCTGTTTCATTCAGCCTGCTCCTCCTTATCCCATATTATAAAACACCAAAGTTGCCAAATTCAGTAGAGTTTTCAAATTTTGATTGGGGCTGAGGGCAGACTTCTGAAGTTTTTTTTTAAATGTCTGCATCTGACTGAGTAAGATTCTTTAAGATTAGTTGGTCTTTAGAGTCAGGTGACAAGGAGGTATGCTTTCTGAATGCCTCCTTTAGCCTCTCTAAAAATGCCATCGTGTTTTCTTCCTTTCCCTGTGTTATAGTGGACATCATTGAGTAATTCATTGGCTTTTTTTTTCTGGTCTTTCTTAATCCCTCTAGTATACAAGTCAGTAAATGCCTGTGACTCCAGTCTCCACGCTCCAAATCGAGGTCCCAATAAGGATCCACACTGGGAACCTACTGTTGGCCTGTGGGGAATTGTTCCCTTTCTTCTGATGTCATTTTATCATTTACCTGGCTTAGGTACCAGAGATCCCCAAACTCCCGGGCTGCAGCTAAGGCAGTCTTTTTCACTGGGAGATAATGTGTGACCTAATAACAACATAATATCTCTCCACGCTAAGTCAAAAGGTTGTTCCAATCCCTGTAAGACGTCTATGTATCCATCAGGATTATCTAAGAATTTTCCTAGTTCAGGTTTGATTTGTTTTAAATCTGAGAGGGAAAAACAGACAGGTACTCACGCCGGGCCAAAGTCTCCTCCCCCTCCTTGGAGAGGACACAATTGAAGGCCATGGGCGCCTTTCGGTTCCTTGACTATCTTTTTGTCTGGTTCCTTTCGGGCTGTTAGGGTCAAAGGATAGTCCTTACTAGTGGGAGGGGGAGCTGTGGGGAGACCTGGGTATGGGAGTACACTTTGAGGACCCCCGGTATGATGTAAATTACACTTTTTACATAATTGTGGGTTATCCCTTAGTGAGAAAAAAACCTGTACATATGGCACTTCACTCCATTTGCCCTCTCTTTTACAAAAGAGATCTAGCTGTAGGATGCTATTATAGTTTATACTTCCCTTGGATGGCCATGTCTGTCCTCTGGGAAGAGGATATTGTGGCCAGGTGGTGCTGCAGAAAAATATAAGTCGCTTCTTCTTCAGCGTTTGAGGGTCAAATTGGTCCCAATTATTCAGGATACACCTCGGGGTGGCTTCGCTTTTGAGGGAACATCTCCCGTCTGAAAGGAGGAGCCCTAGTCATCCCCTACTGAGCACAAACCCTAGGGTATCCCCTATGGTCCTAGTGTCCTTCTCTTTCCAGGGTGCGCAGTCACCCATGGAACCTTTCTTATTGGATTTAATTGAGCTTACCGACTTAGAAGTTTTGCCCAGACTCATTTCCTGCCCTTTTTTAGTCACAAAAAAAGGGGGCTGGGGCTGCTGGATTTTAGTGGCTCCTTACCAGCATGCCCACAATTGCCTTTGCATCTGTGAGTGGGTCTTAGGTTCAGGGTGTATTTTGAGTTCAGAGACCAGGCACCAGGTAGCATATTTCTGGGCTTGGAGCTGTTCCAGCAAGATAAATTCCTTGAAAATGGCACTGAAGCACAACAGTTTTAGGGTAGGCAGTGGCAAATTGGATGACCAAGGTTGCAACAGTTTTTTTCATACCCAAATTTTCTGTCCCCTATTTGCCCTCATAAGAATATTCATTGACCTTTGGACTTGAATCGGGGACCTATTGTCTGTTATATTGTTTTTGGCCCATACGTCTGACTGCTTCAAGTGGAGAAGCTCTACAGTTCTAATCGCTGATCCCAGACAGGAAAGGTGGTAATTAAAGTAGCCTCTACAATCTGGAGTAAGTTGAGGGCAACAAAAGGAAAAGTGTCCTGGGTCTTCTATCAGCCGCTGACCTGCCTTTTGATGTCCTGGATAATGCCTTGGGTACAGGTTATGAGGGACAGGTCCCGTATAAGTATATTGATACCCATTTGCATAAGAATAAGCCTGGGGGCACCATAGGCAAGGGTCTTTGGATTGCCACCACACTCGACTTAGGCTCCTAGCCAAAAGATTCTTAGACTCATGGGTAGGAAAGATCCTAGAGGATAGGGCCTCAAGAAAGTCTTCTCTGAGGACGTTAGGACCCAGGAGGCATGGATCAGAAAGGGCAGGGAACTCACACATGGGCGATTGCAGAGTAGAGGCTTGTCGCGGTGCCATGATCTCCACTGGGTCAGTGCTGGGAGTTCGGGATGAGGGTTTTCCACCTCTAGCCAGAGAAGATAGAACAGAATAGCAAGTGAAAGGGGTCTGATGTTACTCACCACTTTGGAGAAATCCCAGACGGGCCCCCAGAAATGAGAGGAGAAGTCTTCCCCTATCAAAGGTATTTTCTCCATTGAAAGGTTAATGGTCTCACAGGCTTCAAGGAATGAAGCCGTGGATGGCAGTGGCGAGTGTTACAGCTCAATTAGAGAAAAAGGTGGACCCACAGAGTGTGAGGCGGCAGGATTTATTAAAGTGAAAGGGAAAGTAAAGTGAAAGTGAAAGTAAAGCTTCCACATGGTGGAAGTGGATCCGGAAGGGTTTCCCAGGTCCTCACTCTTATTTGGCTTTTAGGGTTTGAACTCGGAGTTCTACTGTTAGCCTTATGGGGATTTCTTTGTAAGTGACCTGTCCTTTCTCTATAGATGCCTTTAATATTTTTTCTTTCAGTTTTACTTTAAAAAATCTGATGATTATGTATCTTGGGGATGATCTTCTTGCATAGAATCTTGCAGGAGTTCTCTGTATTTCCTGAGTTTGACTGTTGGCCTCCAGTAAGATGGACAGTTTTCATGGACAATATCCTAAAATATATTTTCCAGGTTGTGTACTTTCTCCCCTTTCCTTTCAGGGATGCCAATGATTTGTAGATTTGACCTCTTTACGTAATTCCACACTTCTTGGAGGTTTTGTTCATTCTTTTTAATTCTTTTTTCTTTATTTTTGTCTGACTATCTTATTTCAGAGAACCAGTCTTCAAGTTCTGAGATTCTTTCTTCAGCTTGGTTTATTCTGCTGTTAATACTTGTGATTGCATTGTGAAATTCTTGTATTGTGTTATTCAGCTCTGTCAGACCTCTTAGGTTCTTTCTTATAGCAGATATTTTGTCCTTCAGCTCCCGTATCACTTTATTGTGATTATTATTTTCTTGGATTGGGTTTTGCCATCCTCCTGAATCCCAGTGATGTTTATTCCTATCCATATTCTGAATTCTATTTCTGTAATTCCAGCTAGTTTGGCCTGGTTAGAAACTCTTGTTAGAGAACTGGTGTGGTCGTTTGGAGGACATATGACACTCTCGCTATTTGAGTTACCAGAGTACTTGCATTGGTTCTTTCTCATCTCTGTGTGTGGGTGTTCCTTTAACTGCAGTGTAGATTGAGTACAATCAAGAGACTTCTTTTCTGGATGTTTTCACCAGGCTAAAATCTTGTGTAGGGTCTTTATTTGAAGCTGACTTCTTGTCTCTGGTTTCAGAGGGGGGTATGTTAGTGAGGTATTTTGGCATTGAAGCTTTGGAGTGTGATCCAGCAGGTGACACTTAGGCTTATTGGTAAGTTGATAGACTCACCGCTTGGGTGTGACTCCCCTATGTTTCCTCGAGTTGCAGCCATGTTCCCTCTCAGTGCACTTAACATATGGTTTCCTCTCTCCCTTGAGTGCTGGCTGTAGTTCACAACTTGGCACTCCTGGGCTGCCCACTGCAGCTCTGGAGTGATCTCAGTGTTTATGCTCTTTCCCCAGCTTAGAGGCAGCAGAGGAAGAGATCTTAGTAGTGGTTGTGGCCAAGGGTTTGTTTGCTTGACTCCTGAGGGTTCCATCTCAGAGAGATGCAGGTCAGCAATTGCTCAGTGCAGTCAGCCCAAGATGAAGGATTTGTGCTATGGGCCCAAGCAAGGGGTTCCCTGTCTGGTAATGAACCATGGGGGTGGTGTGGGACCTGGGGGAGATGGACTCATCTCCTCTCCTTGAGTTGACTGCAGCTTGTTGGATGTGTGAATAAGGCACTTAGGGTCTATGCTCCCTTGTTAGTCTGAGGGTGGCAAGGGCAGTTTCATTGCGGAGGCAGTGGCAGAAAGGCTTTCAGCTGACCTGGGAGGCTCTGTCCAGGGAGTTGCTGAGTTGGTACTGGCTCAATAGCTCTAGTAGTGGGGTGGCTGGAAGTCCAGGCCTGGGGGACCTTCCTAGTGAGGCGATATGGGAACAGTCTGGCCACTTTTCCATATGGCTGCTGTGGTATGCTTGGAGCCACTTCGGTTCCTTGTGTTCTCAGATTTTCCAGAACCTGGAGGTATCACCAGTGAAGGGTGTGAAACAGCAAAGATGACAGCCTATCCCTTCCTCTGAGAGCTTTGTCCCAGGGAGGTACAGACCTGTTGCCAGCCCAAAGGCACCTGAAGGAAGTGGCTGGAGAGCCGAGCTGGGAGGTCCTGCCCAGTGAGGAGGAATGGGATTGGGACTTGCTTGAAAAAGCAGTCTGGCCATGTTTTGGTAGAGCAGCTGTACTGTGCGGAGGGTCCACTTCAGGCCCCATTGACCTCAGACACACTGAGCCCAAAGGCTGGAAAGGCTAACTCGCTCAAAAAGCAAATATGGTAGCCTGCCCCTCCCTTTGAGAGTGCCATCCTGGGGGGGATTTCAGATTTTTGTTGGCTGAAGAGCTCAGGTGGGGGTGGCTGGAGGCACCAGTTGGGAAGTCCTGCCCAGTGAGGAGGAATGGGAGTGGACACCTGGTTAAAGCAGCAGTCTGGCTGTGTTTTGGTAGAGCAGCTGTGCTGTGTTGGGGGATCCCTTCTCCCCCATGTCAACTCAGACCCTCCAAAGCTTGAAAGCTAGAATGGCTAAGGTGCTCAAACAGCAAAGATGGTGGCCTGCCTCTCCCTGTGGGAGCTGTCTTAGGGAGGTGCAGTGCCACTCCTGGTAGCTGGCTGGAATCGCAAGCCAGTGGGTCTTATCTTGTGAGTTGTTATGGAAGTGGGGCCTTGCAGGTTGTTATGGAACAGCTGTTTGGGCGAATTAGCCTTTCCAGCCTTTGGGCCTCAGAGTGTCTGAGGTCAGTGGGGCCTGAAGTGGACCCTCAGCACAATACAGCTGCTCTACCAAAACATGGCCAGACTGCTTTTTTAAGCAAGTCCCAATCCCATTGCTCCTCACTGGGCAGGACCTCCCAGCTGGGGTCTCCAGTCACTTCCTACAGGTGCCTTTGGGCTGGTAACAGGTCTGTACCTCCCTGGGCTGTTGCTGCTCAGTATCCTGGATTCAGCCTCTTTCCTAGGGGTATGTACAGGAACCTAACCTCCCACTTTGCTGGAGCTACAGCTACTTTTGCCAAAAAGCCTGAATATTTAATGCTCCAGGGTCTCCCTCCATGCCTCAGTGGCTGCTCTGCTAAGACTCCACATAGCTCTGTTTGTCAGACTGAAGACCGAAGGCCCTGGTGCAGTGGGTTCACAAGGAGATCTCTTGACCTAAGGGTTGCAAATATATGTGGGAGAAGAGTAATTTCCTGGGGTTGCTCATTCATTCACTGCTTCCCTGGGCAGGAGAGGGTTCCCCAGGCTCCATGTTGCTCCCAGGTGGGCTGTTTTCTTGTCTTGCTTTTCTTCATTTTCTGTGGGACAAGTTGTTTTCTTGATTAGTCCTGATATGAGTACCAGGATATTTCAGTTGAAGGAGTTGTATTTACTTGCCCCTTCTGTTCCTCTCCATGAGAGCCACACACACTAGCTGCTTCTAGTTGGCCACCTTGGCCACTCCCTTCCCACATTCTCTTTATTCAGTCCACCCATGATGGGCACCTAAGTTGATTCTCTGTCTTTGCTTTTGTGAATAGCAAAGCAATGAACATATGCATGTATGTATCTTTTTGGTATAATACTCTATTTTCCTTTGGATGTATATCAGTAATGGTACAGCTGGGTCAAATGGTAGTTCTCAGTTTTTTGAGAAATCTCCAAACTACTTTCCACAGTGGCTGAATTAATTTACATTCCACCAAAAGTGTATAAGCATTCCCCTTTCTCTGCAGCCTTGCTAGCAACTGTTATCTTTCGACTTTTTAATTATAGCCATTCTGACTGGTGTGAGATGGTATCTCATTGTGGTTTTGCTTTGCATTTCTCTGATGATTATTTCATGTTTGCTGGTTGCATGAATGTCTTTTTTGAGAAGTGTTTGTTCATGTCCTTTCCCTTTTTTTTTTTTTTCTTTTTGAAACGGAGTCTCGCTCTGTCACCCAGGCTGGAGTGCAGTGGCTGGATCTCAGCTCACTGCAAGCTCCGCCTCCCGGGTTCATGCCATTCTCTTGCCTCAGCCTCCCAAGTAGCTGGGACTACAGGCGCCCGCCACCATGCCCGGCTAATTTTTTGTATTTTTTAGTAGAGACGGGGTTTCACCGTGTTAGCCAGCATGGTCTCGATCTCCTGACCTTGTGATCCACCCATCTCGGCCTCCCAAAGTGCTGGGATTACAGGCTTGAGCCACCGCGCCCGGCCCCCCCATTTTATTTCTATACACCATTAACACCCATGCTGAGAGTCAAATCAAGAACACAATCTCATTTACAATAGCCACAAAGAAAATTAAATACCTGGAAATACAGCTAACCAAGGAGGCAAAAGATCTCTACAAGGAGAACTGCAAACACTGCTGAAAGAAATCAGAGATGACACAAATAAATGGAAAGACATTCCATGCTGAAAACTTAGTAAAATCAATATTGTTAAAATGGCCATACTGCCCAAAACAATTTACAGATTCAACACCATTCTTATTTACCAATGCCATTCTTCACAGAATTAGAAAAATCAATTATAAAATTCATATGGAACCCAAAAAGAGCCTGAATAGCCAAAACAATTTTAAACAAAAAGAACAAAGCCAGAGGCATAACACGACAAACTACACAAGGCTACCATAACCAAAACAGCATGGTACTGGCACAAAAACAGACACATAGACCAATGAAACACAATAGAAAACTCAGAAATAAAGCTACATACCTATAATAATCTAATCTTCAACAAGACTGACAGAAACAAGCAATGAGGAAAGTACTCCCTATTCAATAAATAGTGCTGGGAAAACTGGCTAGCCAAATGCAGAAGATTGAAGCTGAATCCCTGCATTTCACAATTTTTATTTTTTGAGAAATTGCTATATAATTTTCCATAATGGAAATACTAATAAATGGCTATACTAATTTACATTCCCACCAAAAATGGGCTCTTTGTTATTTGTTTCTTTTTTTGCTATTGAGGTGTATTAGTTCCTTATAAATTTTAGATATTAACCCTTTATTAAATATATGATGTGCAAATATTTTTTTTCTGATTTTATAGGTTGCCTTTTTATTTTGTTGACTGTTTCCTTTGTTGTACAGAAACATTTTAGTTTGATGTAGTCCCACTTGTTTACTTTTGCTTTTGTTGCCTGTGTTATTGATGTCGTATCTAAAAATTCATTGCCAAGACCAATGTCATGGTACCTTTCCCTATGTGTTCTTTTAAGAGTTTTATGGTTTCACATCTTACCGTTTAAATCTGTAACACATTTTGAGTTGATTTTTGTGTATGGTGGAAGATAATAATTTAACTTTATTTTTTTGCATGTAGATATTCATTTTTCCTAAACAATTTATTAAGGAAACTATGTTTTCCTCCTTTCTGTATTCTTGGCAGCTTCGTGGAAGTTTCATTGACCATATATATATGTGTGGATTTATTTCTAGGTTCCTTATTCTCTTTAATTGGTCTAAATGCCTGCTTTGATGCCAGTACTATATTGTTTTGATTACCATAGCTTCGTAATAGAGTTTGAAATCAGGAAGTGTAATCTTTCCATCTTTGTTCTTTTTGCTAATTTATTTTTTGCCTATTTGAATTCTTTTTTGGTTCCATACAAATTTTAGGATTGTTTTTTCTATTTCTGTGAAAGATGTCATTGGAATGTCGATGGAGATTGCATTGAATCTGTAGATTACTTTGGGTACTATGGACATCTTAGCACTATTAATTCTTACTATCTAATAACACAGGATATCTTTCCATTTATTTGTGCCTTTTTCAATTTCAATTAATTGCAGTTTGTAGTGTACAGATCTTTCTCCTCCTTGGTTAAATTTATTCATAAGTATTTTTAATGCTATTATAAATAGGATTGCTTTCTTTTTTTTATTATACTTTAAGTTCTGGGTTACATGTACAGAACGTGCAGTTTTGTTACATAGGTATACACATGCCATGGTGGTTTGCTGTATGCATCGACCCATCACCTACTTTAGGTATTTATCCTAATGTTATTCCTCCCCTAGCCCCCCACCCCCAACAGGCCCCAGTGTGTGATGTTCCCCTCCCTGTGTCCATGTGTTCTCATTGTTCAGCTCCCACTTACGAGTGAGAACATGCGATGTTTGGTTTTCTGATCTTGTGATAGCTTACCGAAAATGATGGTTTCCAGCTTCCTCCATGTCCCTGCAAAGGACATGAACTCATCCTTTGTTATGGCTGTGTAGTATTCCATTGTGTATATGTGCCACATTTTGTTAATGCAGTCTATCTTTGATGGACATTTGAGTTGGTTCCAAGTCTTTGCTATTGTGAATAGTGCCGCAATAAACATATGTGTGCATGTGCCTTTATTGTAGAATGATTTATAATCTTTTGGGTATAGTAATGGGATTCCTGGGTCAAATGGTATTTCTAGTTCTAGATCCTTGAGTAATCACCACACTGTCTTCCACGATGGTTGAACTAATTTACACTCCCACCAACAGTGTAAAAGCATTCCTATTTCTCCGCAGCCTCTCTTGCATCTGTTGTTTCCTGACATTTTAATGGTTGCCATTCTAACTGGTGTGAGATGGTATCTCATTGTGGCTTTGATTTGCATTTCTCTAATGACCAGTGATCATGAGCATTTTTTTCATTTGTCTGTTGGCTGCATAAATGTCTTCTTTTGAGAATTGTCTGTTTACATCCTTTGCCCATTTTTTGATGGGGCTGTTTGCTTTTTTCTTGTAAATTTGTTTAAGTTCCTTGTAGATTCTGCATATTAGCCCTTTGTCAGGTGGATAGATTGCAAAATTTTTCTCCCATTCTGTAGGTTGCCTGTTTACTCTGATGATAGTTTCTTTTGCTGTGCAGAAGCTCTTTAGTTTAATTAGATTCCATTTGCCTATTTTGGCTTTTATTGCCATTGTTTTTGGTGTTTTAGTCATGAAATCTTTGCCCATGCCTATGTCCGCAATGGTATTGCCTAGGCTTTCTTCTAGAGATTTTATGGTTTTAGACCTTACATTTAAGTCTTTAATCCAAATTGAGTTACTTTTTGTATGAGGTGTAAGGAAGGAATCCAGCTTTAGCTTTCTGCATATGGCTAGCCAGTTTTCCCAACACCATTTATTAAATAGGGAATCCTTTCCCCATTGCTTGTTTTTGTCAACTTTGCCAAAGATCATGTGGTTGTAGATGTGTTATTTCTGAGGTCTGTGTTCTGTTCCATTGGTCTATACATCTGTTTTGGTACCAGTACCATGCTATTTTGGTTACTGTACCCTTGTAGTACAGTTTGAAGTCAGGTAGCATGATGCCTCCAGCTTTGTTATTTTTGCTTAGGATTGTCTTGGCTATTCAGGCTCTTTTTTGGTTCCATGTGAAATTTAAAGTAGTTTGTTCCAATTCCGTGAAGAAAATCAATGGTAGCTTGATAAGTATAGCATTGAATCTATAAATTACTTTGGGCAGTGTGGCCATTTTCATGATATTGATTCTTCCTATCCATGAGCATGGTATGTTCTTCCATTTGTTTGTGTCCTCTTTTATTTCATTGAGGCATGGTTTGTAGTTCTCCTTGAAGAGGTCCTTCACATTTCTTGTAAGTTGTATTCCTAGGTATTTTATTCTCTTAGTAGCAATTGTGAATGGGGGTTCACTCATGATTTGGCTCTCTATTTGTCTGTTCTTGGTGTATAGGAATGCTTGTGACTTTTGCACATTGATTTTGTATCCTGAGACTGCTGAAGTTGCTTATTAGCTTAGGGAGACTTTGCGCTGAGATGATGGAGTTTTCTAAATATACAACCATGTCATATGCAAACAGGGAGAATTTGACTTTCTCTTTTTCTGTTTGAATACTCTTTATTTCTTTCTCTTTCCTGATTGCCCTGGCCAGAATTTCCAATACTGTGTTGAATAGGAGTGATGAGAGAGGGCATCCTTGTCTTGTGCATTTTCAAAGGGAATGCTTAGTTTTTTCCCATTCAGTATGATATTCGCTGTGGATTTATCTTAAATAGCTCTTAGTATTTTGAGATATGTTCCATCAATACCTAATTTATTGAGTGTTTTTTAGCATGAAGGGCTGTTGAATTTTGTCAAAGTTCTTTTCTGCATCTATTGAGATAATCACATGGTTTTTGTCATTGGTTCTGTTTATGTGATGGATTTCATTGGTTGATTTGCATATGTTGAACCAGCCTTGCATCCCCAGGGCCAAGCTGACTTGATCATGGTGGATAAGCTTTTTGATGTGCTGCTGGATTTGGTTTGCCAGTATTTTATTGAGGATTTTTGCATAGATGTTCATCAGGGATATTGTCCTGAAATTTTCTTTTTTTGTTGTGTCTCTGCCAGGTTTTAGTGTCAGGATAATGCTGGACTCATAAAATGAGTTAGGGAGGAGTTCCTCTTTTTCTATTGATTGGAGTAGTTTCAGAAGGAATGGTACCAGCTCCTATTTGTACCTCTGGTAGAATTCGGCTGTGAGTCTGTGTGGTCCTGGACTTTTTTTGGTTGGTAGGCTATTAATTACTGCCTCAATTTCAGAACTTGTTATTAGTCTATTCAGAGCTGTGGTGTGCTCCACCTAGTTTGAACTTCCCGGCAGCTTTTTTTACACTGTTTGGGTAAAATCATCTACTCTACTCATCTACTTGGGTAAAATCATCTACTCAAGCCGAGCAATGGTGGATGCCCCTCCCTCTAGCAAGCTGGAGCATCTCTGATCGGCCTCAGACTGCTGTGCTGGCAGCGAGAATTTCAAGCCAGTGGATATTAGCTGGCTGGGCTCCATGGCTGAGCTAGATTACTTGGCTCCTTGGCTTCAGCCCCCTTTCCAGGGGAGTGAATGGTGCTGTCTTGCTGGCATTCCAGGCACCACTGGGGTATGAATAAACAAAACAAAACAAAATAAAAGGTAAAAAAAACCCCTAAAAAACCTCCTGCAGCTAGCTTGGTGTCTGCCCAAACGACCACCCAGTTTTGTGCTTGAAACCCAGGGCACTGGTGGTGTAGTCACTGGAGTTAATCTCCTGGTCTTCCATTTGCAAAGGCCATGGTAAAAGTGCAGTATCTGGGCTGGACTGCACCATATCTCATGGCACTGTCCCTCATGGCTTCCTTTGGGTAGGGGAGGGAATTTCCCAAACCCTTGTGCTTCCTGGGTGAGGTGACACCCCACTCTGCTTTGACTCACCCTCTGTAGGCTGCACCCACTGTCCAACCAGTCCCAGTGAGATGAACCATGTACCTCAGTTGGAAATGCAGAAATCACTCACCTTCTGCGTTGATCTTGCTGGGAACTGCAGACTGGAGCTGTTCCTATTTGGTCATCTTGCCAGCAATCGGCACTAAATACTTTAACATGGTAATCATAATCGCTTTATAGTCACTGTCTAATAATTCCAACATCTGTGTCATTTCTGAGTCTAGTTCTATTCATTGCTTTATGTTTTGCTACTGTTTTTTTCTCACTTTTTTGTGTGTCTTGTAATTTTTGATTTCATGTTAAACAGTATGTATAGACAAACAAGCAGGACTGAAATAAATAGTATTATACCCAGAAATGGGCATGAATTTTATTCTGTAAGGCTGATGGTTGGTGGATTGAATCCATCTAGTAAAGAACTGAGATTAGCTTAGTTTTGTTCATGTTGCTATCAATAACTTCAGTGCACTACAGTCTTCAAAATCCTTCAAAGTTGAGTTGGTTTGTTTGGAAAAATGTCCTAGTCAAGAAGAATGCAGTGGCATATGTAATGATGCAGGTATTTGAAAAATACAGGGGAATAAATGCCTACAAAGACAATGAAATTGACAGTTACTGCTAAGTTGTATTGATGTCCTGAAGAGAGGTGATGAGAGTCTAAGGGCTTTTAACAAGCAGTTAGTGGCTTATGAGATCCAGAGGGCCTATGTGGTAGCTTAAAAAGAGGGTCTTATATCTTGCAGTGGAAGGACAGACTTGGTTGACTGGCGTGTTGATCTACTTGTTAATGACATAGAGGTTCAGACATATTTGAATCATTAGCAAGGAAGGTCTGTTATAAAGCTAAGGACCTTGATGGGGAAATCTGGGACTGGAAACATGGAAAAGGGACATCTGGATAGATGCCTGTAATTATTTTTACTTTGCAACTCCCTCCAAACACTTTTGATTTGCAGAGATGGCCCACTCTTTCGTAGTAAGAGTTACCTGGAAGATATTTCAGGAGATCACCTGATGCTTCCTTCAGTAGTTGTATTCAATTCCTTTCCCAGATGCTAGGCTGATCTGTTAGGGTTAAACCCAATATAATCCAGCTAAGGACATGCTGGGCTTGATAGGGAGGAAAGAACCTACATACTGAAAGAATTGTAAGAATTGGCTATTTTGTACTGGTAGGAGTTAGAGGAATGCTCCTGGGATTGAATTTTGATCAGGGGTCTAACATGTAAGACTGGCTGAGCTAGAATTTATTGACTTGGGGAGCACTTTCATAGAATGTGGAGTGAGGATTTCACTTCACTGCTGGGGCGGATCTTCGAGCCTGAAAATTGTGATGTCCAACACTGTGGAAATATCTGAGTTGCTCTGAAAGGTGGTAAAGGAATAAATAAAGAGGTTGAGGGAGATTGGCATGATAGGATGGATATATGCTATTAGACCATAAGGCCCACTAGATGATTTACTTCATAGGAGGGCCTACAGGACACACCATTCACCAAGGCATAAGGGAATGTGTTTCTGAGAGGTGCACCAGCATGATTAGTAAGTTCACTGGTGGCTCTTATTCACCAGGGATGATGGTAAGAGGGATAGTCGTGGAGCTGGGCTTGATGTTCATTGAGATGATGAGGGCTGAAGTAGTAAATGCCAGGTGACTCCACTTAAGCACAGGAAGCCAGGGGGCTGGAATTACCACAATAGTTGGCAAGGTCAGAGGGGCATCCAAGGGACTCTGATGGCAGAAAGTTGTTAAGATAGTTAATAGACCACGGCATAGTATCCTAACACTCCCAACCTCCTCAGTTTCATCTCTAAATATATCGTGTAAAAGCTAGGCACATCCTTGTCACAATACAGCTCTTAATAGATTTTTATAATTGCCAAAATTGCCGAAGAGTTTTCTTCACCTGAGTCTTCCTTTAAATGGAATCCAGATGGTTCTCTGGTAAGAGTTTTCATTCTGATTTCAGCTCTCAAATCAGACAGTCAGCAATGTTCTAGGAGCACACATGAAAGCCAGTACTGTACTTTACAACTGGAAATAATTTCTGTGGTTTATGCCAGAAAGAGATAATCTTTGGAGTTGTCAGAGGAAGAAGCTTCAGAATCAAAATTGTTTAGAACCTAAGAAAAGGTGATCTGGAATAGAATTTTTTTTGGTAGGACATCATTGATAACCTTCTTTGAGAAGTAGCTAGTCATTTCTGACCCAATGTGTTTGCAACTTTTTCTTTATTGATGAGACTAAGAGCTCCTCATGAGAAGGAAGACTTAATCATTCAGCTAATCACCAGATTTATAAGAAAATAGTTTTTAACCAAGTAGTTGTTTTTGTGTACAAAGTCTAAGAATATAATTTTCCTAATTTTTCCCTTTATTAAACTATATCTACCAGAAAAAAATTTGAACTTGCCTTCTCTGAATACTTTTGTCAGCAAGTTTGAAAAAAAAAAAAGAAGACACATGCTCACATTGTATTTTTCTGGGAAATCACTTTAACAAAAGGAGAAATCTGAAGCTCAAGTTATCAGCTGGAGGAGCTCCATGAATATCATTCAAAAGTTCTATTTATTTCGGGGTGATTAAACTGAATAAAGACTCACAATTTTTCTGACCATGTCCTTGAAGGCTTGTTTTACTTGTTTATTCCTTAGAGTGTAAATGAATGGGTTCAGTGAAGAGGCAACTGAGATATTGAGCACAGCTACTCCTTTATTGAAGGCAACACCTTCTTTTGCTGAAGGTTTTATGTACATGAAGATGCAGCTGTCATAAGAAAGAGAGATGACAACCACGTGGGAAGAACATGTGGAAAAAGCCCTTTTTCTTTGCTGAGCAGTGGGGAGCTTCAGAATAGTCCTGATAATGTTTGTGTAGGAGAGAATCACTAGCACCAGGGTGATCATCAAGGTCATAACTGCTTAGAAAAAGTCAACCAGTTCCAGTAGACTTGTGTCTGAGCAAGCTATTTCTATGAGGTGTCCATAGTCACAATAATAATGATTCACAATAATAATGATTTCTGTTGGAGGCACAGAAATCCAGCTGACTGGTGAAGATGATTGGGACAAAGATGATCAAGAATCCACTCAGTCAAGAGCAGAGAACCAGCTTAATGTGGATCCTCCTGCTCACAATGGTGGTGTAATGCAGGAATTTGCAGATGGCTACATAACGGTCATAGGACATGGCAGCCAGAAGACAAAACTCTGTGGCCCCGAGGAATATGGCAAAAACATATTGAGTGAAGCATCCAGCAAAGCTGATGGCTTTATTCCCGGTTGAGATGCTGAACAGTAGCCTGGGAGTAAAAGTGGTTGTAAAGAAAATTTATAAGAAGGAGAAGTTCCGGAGGAAAAAATACATGGGGGTCTGGAGGTGGGAGTCAAGTAGTGTAAGGATGATGATGATCAGATTTCCAATGATGCTGAATATGTAGGTGAGGAAGAGAAATACAAAAATGATAATTCGAAGCTCTGGGTTGTCTGTTAGTCCAAGCAGAATGAATCCTGTGAGAAAGGTTTGGTTTTTCATTTCTAACTTTTGCTGCTTGTGAATGTATAGAGGAAAAATGTTAGTGATGAACACAGAAGAGCTCAAGAACATTTTGGAGAGGCAAGTTTTACCCATAGGATTAGTTTAAGTGTCTTTTTTTTTTTTTGACAGTCTTACTCAAATTTTTTTTTTTATTGGATAAGAGCTGGCTCTTTACAACAACTATTTTCTTAAATTCTCATGTAGGATTTTCTCTAAAACTCCTCTTAACAATTTTCATATACTTTCCTAGCTTACCTTCAAAACGAATGCCTAAATTCTCCATTTCCAGTTTTTATTTTCACTTTGAACATGTCTCTACTTTTGATCTTTCATTATATCTGTTAATTTGGCAGTGATGTTTCTTTCATCACTGTCTTTGTCTCAGAGGGAAAAGAAAAAAGAAAAAAGGTAGCTCACAGTTGAAAAGTCTTTGGGATGGAATCAGCAGTACCATTGAAACTGTGATAATCAAAGATTCCACAGCTTCCCTTTGATTTTTGAATATGTGGACTCTTGTAACTATTACCAGTCTCTAAATATTTGCTGCTGGTGTCTGCTTTCCCTCAGGCCCGAGCTCAAGGTTTATTCATGTTGTAGCATGTGACAAGATTTCTTTCCTTTTTAATGTTGAATAATACTCAATTGTATGTGCGTACCACATTTTGTTTACTTCTTCATCTGTTGATGGAAGTTTGATTGCTTCTACTTGGCTATTGTGAATAGCGCTGCTATGAACATAGATGTGCAAATATCTCTTTGAGAGCCTCTTTTCAATTCTTTTTTGTTTAATTTTTAAATTTTTTAAAATTTTTTATTATGCTTTAAGTTCTAGGGTACATGTGTACAACGTGCAGGTTTGTTACATATGTATACTTGTGCCATGTTGGTGTGCTGCACCCATCAACTCGTCAGCACCCATCAACTCATCATTTACATCAGGTATAACTCCCAGTGCCATCCCTCCCCCCTCCCCCCTCCCCATAATAGGCCTCAGAGTGTGATGTTCCCCTTCCAGAGTCCAAGTGATCTCATTGTTCAGTTCCCACCTGTGAGTGAGAATATGCGGTGTTTGGTTTTCTGTTCTTGCAATAGTTTGCTGAGAATGATGGTTTCCAGCTGCATCCATGTCCCTACAAAGGACACGAACTCATCCTTTTTTATGGCTGCATAGTATTCCATGGTATATATGTGCCACATTTTCTTAATCCAGTCTGTCACTGATGGACATTTGGGTTGATTCCAAGTCTTTGCTATTGTGAATAGTGCTGCAATAAACATATGTGTGCATGTGTCTTTATAGCAGCATGATTTATAATCCTTTGGGTGTATACCCAGTAATGGGATGGCTGGGTCATATGGTATTTCTAGTTCTAGATCCTTGAGGAATCGCCATACTGTTTTCCACAATGGTTGAACCAGTTTACAATCCCACCAATGGTATAAAAGTGTTCCTATTTCTCCACATCCTTTCCAGCAAAGAGAATAAAATACCTAGGAATCCAACTTATAAGGGATGTAAAGGACCTCTTCATGGAGAACTACAAACCACTGCTCAGTGAAATAAAAGGGGACACAAACAAATGGAAGAACATACCATGCTCATGGATAGGAAGAATCAATATCATGAAAATGGCCATACTGCCCAAGGTAATCTAAACATTCAATGCCATCCCCATTAAGCTACCAATGACTTTCTTCACAGAATTGGAAAAAACTGCTTTAAAGTTCATATGGAACCAAAAAAGACCCCGCATTGCCAAGACAATCCTAAGTCAAAAGAACAAAGCTGGAGGCATCAAGCTACCTGACTTCAAACTGTACTACAAGGGTACAGTAACCAAAATAGCATGGTACTGGTACCAAAACAGAGATATACACCAATGGAACAGAACAGAGCCCTCAGAAATAATACCACACATCTACAGCCATCTGATCTTTGACGAACCTGAGAAAAACAAGAAATGGGGAAAGGATTCCCTATTTAATAAATGGTGCTGGGAAAATTGGCTAGCCATAAGTAGAAAGCTGAAACTGGATCCTTTCCTTACTCCTTATACAAAAATTAATTCAAGATGGATTAGAGACTTAAATGTTAGACCTAAAACCATAAAAACCCTAGAAGAAAACCTAGGTAATACCATTCAGGACATAGGCATGGGAAAGGACTTCATGTCTAAAACACCAAAAGCAACAGCAGCAAAAGCCGTAATTGACAAATGGGATCTAATTAAACTAAAGAGCTGCTGCACAACAAAAGAAACTGCCATCAGAGTGAACAGGCAACCTATAGAATGGGAGAAAATTTTTGCAATCTACTCATCTGACAAAGGGCTAATATCCAGAACCTATAAAGAACTCAACCAAATTTACAAGAAAAAACAAACAACCCCATCAAAAAGTGGGCAAAGGATATGAACAGACACTTCTCAAAAGAAGACATGCATACAGCCAACAAACACATGAAAAAATGCTCGTCATCACTGGCCATCAGAGAAATGCAAATCAAAACCACAATGAGAAACCATCTCACACCAGTTAGAATGGCAATCATTAAAAAGTTCTTTCAATTCTTTTGGATATATGCCCAGAGATATACATTGTTGGATTGTATGGTAATTCTGTTTTTAATTTTTTTGAGGAAATGCTATATGTTTTCCATAGTGACTGTACTCTATGTGGAATTTTAAAATCAAAATGAATATCTGAATATCTGGGACACAAAATAAATGCAGAGAAATGTCTGATTCTAAGATAAGAATTAACATAATGATGCATTCTGTTCAGGCATCAACCATTTTCTATCTTATGTGTGTGTCATCTTTCCAAAACTAGTTTATAAGTTCCTTAAGAGCAGGTGAAGGACAAGAGAATCAAGGCTTATTGTATGATTATAGTGTTGGTTTATGCTAGATCTCTTTATAAATATATTTTTCTTCTTTTCTGATATTCATTTATCTCCCAATAACAACAGCAAAAACACACAGTATGGGCAAAATACATACTCGTTAAATAAATGAAAAAAATTAGTGCCCCTGCCACTTTACTTTGTTCTTCATTTGCCGATTTATCCTTGGCCATTTATGATACAGTTGTACTTTCTTCCCTAGATTTCTTGCCTAGAAACTAAAACTTTCAAAGTCTAGCCTAACATAAAGCTACTTGGTTCTGTAACTTGATTTTACCTTTGCCTTTCTTTTTCCACTGATGAATGGCCAGAGAGTCATGTGTGTTACCTCATCTTTGCTGGGATTTCAAGAGCTGAGAGCCAGGCCTTTATCAGTAAGACCGTATTTTTCTTTTTTCTTCAACTTTTATTTTAAGGTCAGAAGTACATGTACAGAATGTGCAGGTTTGTTACATAAGTAAATGTGTGCCATGATGGTGCCCAGCATCCATTAGCTATTCTTCCTGATGCTCTCCCTCCCTCCACCCCCGCTTGAAATTTTCTTGTTCATAGTTGGTGCTCTTCTATCACCAAATAATAAAAATCTATATTTGTTCTGTTTGTTATTGAGAGTAAGAGGAATATAATAATTTTGTTTTTTTTTCAGGGTTTTGTTATTTTTTTTTAAATTGACATCAAATTGTTTGTATTTATCATGTACAATGTTATGTTTCAAAGTATATATATACATTGTGGTTTGACTGTAAAAAGGACTCAATGTGTGTAAGGTTTGTTTGGGCACAGAACTGTTCCTTGTCCTTCGTTTTCAGGACACTGAGCTATCTGTTCCTTTAAATCTTCCCCACTGACATTTAAGGAGAAGTGTTTATTTGTACTTGGGGCCCATGCTACACATTCTCTAAGCCTCTGAATGGACTAGTTACTTTCAGGAAAGGGGCTACAAGCATAAGGTACTTTTTAATTAAACAAAAAAAAATTACAGTTACATGATTTCATGTTCCACAATTACAAAAAGGTAACATAGATATAACTATAAGCTGAGAATATACTTACACTTGACTTTCAGGACAAATGTTATAGGATTTTGACCATAGACGTCTGTGGAATGGATCACAATTTAGAAGTCAGATATGGATGAGAGGTGGCATAAAATTCAACTTGTTTGCTTTTCCAACCGTGATTTGTTGATGTAATCATTCACAAAGTTCACAAACTTATGAAAACTTAGTAAGAAAAATCTTACTCATCCGGTTATATATCAGTTTAGTTCTCATTTGCTACTTCCTATTTGCACATTAATTTAAATGCACCTTGGCCAGTAACTAATCCTTTGAGATGTGACTTATTTTAAGCTATGCAAAGTTATACTAGTGGGAATAAAACCCTAGGAAGCACTCTCCCTTCAAATATTTATTTCCTCTACTTTGCCTTATTTGAACATAGATATGTGCATCCTCTCTGATTTCACACCAGACTGAAGCACATTTTAAAATTTCTATTCTGAGGAGACCTCAACATAATCATTTGAGGAAAGAAATAAAAGATCTCAAGAGACCCACATGCAGAACATACTAATGAACCCTAATTTTTGAGAACTCTTGAATTGAACTTTTAATAGGAGTTTAGGGAAGAAGTCTAAAGAGACTCTAAAGAATTTTACAGGAGAACATCAGTATATTACAAAAGCCTTATGAAAACTGCAGAAATAATGATGGTTAAAAATAATCATGGGCTGGGCATGGTGTCTTATGTCTGTAGTCCCAGCACTTTGGGAGCCTGAAGCAGGTGGATTGCTTGAGCCCAGAAGTTCGAGACCAGTCTCAGCAACATAATGAAATCCTATTTCGACAAAACAAAACTAAACAAATTGTGGGAAATAGAACAATTACCAGTATTTATTTATTTAAATTGACAGTTAAATTGTATGTATTTATCATGTATATCATGATGTTTTGAAGAATATAACATTTTGGAATGGTTAAATCTAGCTAATTAACATATGCATTAGTTCACATAGCTATCATTTTTGTGGTTAGAACACTTAACATCCATTCTCAGCATTTTTCAAGAATACAATGTATTTTATATTAATTGTAGTCACAATGCAACATATCTCGTGAACTTATTCCTCTTTATCTAACCGTAATTTTGTATCCTTTGACCAATATCTCCCCAATCCTCCCCCCTACAACTGTCCCAGTCTTTGGTAACACCATTCTACTCTCTAGTTCTGTGAGATCAGGTTTTTGAGATTTCACATGTAAGTGAGATCATGCAGAATTTCTTTCTGTGCTTGGCTTATTTCACTTAACATAATATCCTCCAGGTTCATCTGTGTTGTCCCAAATGATAGGATTAAATTTTTATGGCTGAATATTATTCCATTGTGTATATGTACTACATTTTCTTTATTCATTAATTCATCCATTGATGGACCCTTAGGTTAGTTCTGTATCTTGACTCTTGTGAATAGTGCCACAATAAACATGGGAATGCAGATATCTTCTCTTTGGCATACTGATATAATTTCCTTTGGATATATGCCCATTAATAGGATTGCTAAATCATTTTGTAATTCTATTTTGTTTTTTTGAGACAGAATCTCTGTCTCCCAGGCTGGAATGCAATGCCACAAACATGGCTTCCTGCAGCCTCAACCTTCTGGGCTCAAGCAATCCTTCCACCTCAGCCTCTCAAGTAGCTAGGACTGCAGGGACTTGCCATCACACCTGGGTAATTTTTGTATTTTTTGTAGAGACGGGGTTTTGCCATGTTGCCCAGGCTGTTCTTGGGTTGTTGAACTCCTGAACTCAAGGGATGTGCCCCAACTTGGTCTTCCAGAGCGCTGGGATTACAGGTACGAGCCATAGTACTTGGCCTTTTTTTTTTTTTTTTTTTTTTTTTCCTATTTTTATTTTCTTTTGGGAACAATTGTATTTTTTAGTTTTGGGGAACTTCCAACAGTGTGCAAGGATTCCCTTTTCTCCAAAACTTGTTATCTTTTGTCTTTTTGATAATAGCCGCCTCTCTTTTTTTTTGAGACAGTCTCTCTCTGTTGCCCAGCATGGAGTGCAGCGGCACAATCTCAGCTCATTGTAACCTCCACCTCCTGGGCTCAAATGATCTCCCTACCCCACCCTCCAGAGTAGCTGGGACTATAGGTGCATGCCACGGTGCCCCAGCTAATTTATTTATTTTTATTTTTATTTTTTGTAGAGACGAGGTCCCACTATATTCCCTGGGCTAGTCTCAAACTCCTGAGCTCAAGTAATCCTCCTGCTGTGGCCTCCCAAAGTGCTAGGATTCAGGCATGAGCCACCATACCCAGATGATGATAACCATTTCAACAGGAGTGAGGTGTTATCTCATGTGGTTTTGATTTGCATTTTTCTGATGATTAGTGATGTTGAACTTTTTTTTATATACCTGTTGTCATTTGTATGTCTTCCTTTGAGAAATTTCTATTTAGGTTCTATGCCTGTTTTTAAATTAGGTTATTTGTTTTCTTGCTACTGAGTTGTTGAATTCTTTATATATTTTGGATATTAATCACCTGTGAGATAAATAGTTTGCAAATATTTTCTTCCATTCTATAGATTGTCTCCTCACTCTGTTGATTGTTTCCTTCACTGTGTAGAAGCTTTTAAATTTGATGTAATTAGTTTGTCTATATTTTTACATTTGTTGCTTATGCTTTTGTTGTTATATCCAATAAATCATTACCCAGACCAATGTTATGGAGATTTCCCCCTTTGTTTTCTTCTAGAAGTTTTATAGTTTTGGGTCTTACATTTAGGTCTTTCATCCATTTTGAGTTGATTTTTGTAGGGAGAGAGATGGGAGTCTAGTTTCATATTTCTATATATGGACATCCAGTTTCCCCAGCACCATTTCTTGAAGAGACTGTCCTTTCCCCAAGAGTGTCTTGGTGCCTTTGTCAAAATCAATTGGCTATAGATATGTGTATTAATATCTGGGTTATCCATTCTATTCAATTGGTCTATGTGTCTGTTTTCATGCTGGTATCATGCTTTTTTTTAATTATACTTTTTCTAGGGTACATGTGGATAACGTGCAGGTTTATTACATATGCATACTTGTATACTTGTGTCATGTTGGCGTGCTGCACCATCAACTCGTCAGCACCCATCAACTCGTCATTTACATCAGGTATAACTCCCAATGCAATCCCTCCCCCTGTTTTTGTTACTACAGCTTTGTAGTGTATTTTGAAGTCTGGCAATGTGATTCTTTTAGCTTTGTTCTTGTTGTCCAGGATTGCTTTGCCTTTTCGAAGTGTTTTGTGGTTCTATACACATTTCAAGATTGTTTTTTCTATTTCTGTGAAGAATGTCATTGTTTTAATAGGGATTGCATTGAATCTGTAGATTGCTTTAGGATTATGGTCATTTTAACAATATTAATTCTTCTGACCTACAAGCATGTGATATCTTTCCATTTGTATCCTCTTTAGTTTCTTTCATCAGTGTTTTGTAGTTTTCCTTCTAGAGGTCTTTCACTTCCTTGATTAAATTTATTCCTTGCTATTTTATTTTTAATAGCTATTGTAAATAGGATTGCCTTAATGATTTCTTTTTTCAGCTAGTTAGTTGTTCATGTATGAAATGCTACTGATTTTTGCATGCTGCTTTTGTATCCTATGACTTTACTTTTCAGTTCTAAGAGTTTTTAGGTTGAGTCTTTAGGATTTTCTATATATAAACAGGGACAACTTGATTTCCTCCTTTCCAATTTGAATGCCTTTCATTTCTTTCTCCTGCCTAATTGCTTTGACTAGGACTTCAATTATTATGTGGAATAAGAGTGGTGAGTGTGTATTTCCTTGTCTTGTTCCAGTTCTTAGAAGAAAAGCTTTCAGTATAATGTTAATTTCAGTATGTTAGACATCAGATTCAGTATAATGGGTTTGTCATATAAGGCCTTTATTGTGTTGAGGTACTTTCTTTCCATACTTAATTTTTTTGAGAGTTTTTATCATGAAGGGATATTGAATTTCATCAGGTATCTTTTCTTCATCTATTGAGATGATCATGTGTTTTTTGTCCTTCATTCTATTTTATGTGATGAATCACATTTATTGATTTGTATGTGTTGGACCATCATTACATTCCTGGGATACATCCCACTTAGTCATGGTGTATTATGTGTTTGATATATTGTTTGATTTTGTTTGCTAGTATTTTGTTGAGGGTTTTTGTGTATATGTTCATCAGGAATATTGGCCCATGTTTTTTTTTTTTTTCTGTGTCCGTTTCTGATTTTGGAATCACGGCCTCATGGAATGAGTTGGGAAAAGTTCTCTCTGCATCAACATTTTGAAATAGTTTGAGAATAATTGATATTAATTTTTCTTTAAAGGTTTGGTAGAATTCAGTTGTGAAGGCATCTAGTTCTGGACCTTTCTTTGTTGGGAGACTTTTTATTATTATTACTGATTCAATCTTGTTACTTGTTCATGTCTGTTCAGGTTTTCAGTTTCCTCTAGGCTCCATCTCAGTAGGTTGTATGTGTTGAGGGATTTATAAATCCATTTCCTTTTGATTTTTGAATTCATTGGCATATAGTTGTTCATTGCAGTCTCTAATGACCCTTTGTATTACTGTGGTATCTGTTGTGAGGTCTCCTTTTTCATTTCTGATTTTACTTATTTGTGTTATCTCTTAATTTTTCTGTCCAGCTAAAGGTCTGTCAATTTCATCTTTTCAAAAAATCAACTTTTTGTTTTGTTGATCTTCTGTATTTTTTTAGTCTCAATTTTATTTATTTCTGCTTTGATCTTTATTAATTCTTTTTTTAGAAGAACACATTTTATATTTATTTATTTATTCATTTATTTCTCCCCCAGTAGGTTATTGGGGGTACAGGATGTATTTGGTTACATGAATAAGTTCTTTAGTGGTGATGTGTGAGATTTTGGTGCACCCATTACCTGGGCAGCATACACCAGACCCTATTTGTAGTCTTTAACCCTCTTCCCAACCTCCTCCCAAGTCCCCAAAGTCCACCGTATCATTCTTATGCCTTTGTGTCCTCATAGCTAAGTTCTCACATATCAGTGAGAACATACAATGTTTGGTTTTCCATTCCTGAGTTACCTCACTTAGAATAATAGTCTCCAGTCTCATCCAGGTCACTGCAAATGCCATTAATTCATTCCTTTTTATGGCTGAGTGGTATTCCATCATATATATATATACACACATACACACACACACACACATATATACATATATATATACACACACCACAGTTTCTTTATCCACTTGTTGATTGATGGGCATTTCGGTTGGTTCCATGATTTTGCAATTGTGAATTGTGTTGCTATAAACATGCATGTGAAAGTATCTTTTCGTATCATGGCTTCTTTTCCTCTGGGTAGATAACCAGTAGTGGGATTATGGGATCAAATGGTAGTTCTACTTTTAGTTCTTTAAGTAATCTCCACACTGTTTTCCATAGTGGCTGTACTAGTTTATATTCCCACCAGCAGTGTAGAAGTATTCCCTGATCACCACATCTACGCCAACATCTACTGTTTTTAAATTTTTTGTTTATGGCCATGCTTGCAGGAGTAAGGTGGAATCACATTGTGGTTTTGATTTGCATTTCCCTGATCATTAGTGATGTTGAGCATTTTTTCATGTGTTTGTTGGCCATTTGTATATCTTCTTTTGAGAATTGTCTATTTGTGTCCTTAGCCCACTTTTTGATGGGATTGTTTGGTTTTTTTCTTACTGATTTGTTTGAGTTTGTTGTCGATTCTGGATATTAGTCCTTGTCAGATGTATAGACTATAAAGATGTTCTCCCACTCTATGGATTGTCTGTTTACTCTGCTGACTGTTCTTTTTGCTGTGCAAAATCTCTTTAGTTTCATTAGGTCCCAACTGTTTATCTTTGTTTTTATTGCATTTGTTTTTGGGTTCTTGGTCAGGAAACCCTTGCCTAAGCCAAAGTCTAGAAGGGTTTTTCCAATGTTATCTTTTAGAATTTTTATAGTTTCAGGTCTTAAGTTTAAGTCCTTAATCCATCTTGAGTTGATTTTTGTATAAGGTGAGAGATGAGGATCCAGTTTCATTCTCCTACATGTGGCTAGCCAAATATATGAGCACCATTTTTTGAAAATCATGTCATTTCCCCACTTTATATGTTTTTGTTTACTTTGTTGAAGATCAGTTGGTTTTTATTTCTGGGTTCTCTACTCTGTTCCACTGGTCTATGTGCCTATTTTTATACCAGTACCACACTGTTTGGTGACTGTGGCCTTACTGTATAGTTTGAAATCAGATAGTGTGATGCCTCCAGATTTGTTCTTTTTGCTTAATCTTGATTTGGCTATGTGAGCTCTTTTTTGGTTCCATATGCATTTTAGATTTTTTTTTTCTAATTCTGTGAAGAATGATGGTGGTATTTTGATAGGGATTGCAATGAATTTATAGATTGCTTTTGGCATTATGGTCATTTTCACAATATTGATTCTACCCATCCATGAAACATGGGATGTGTTTCTGTTTGTGTCATCTATGATTTCTTTCAGCAGTGTTTTGTAGTTTTCCTTGTAGAGTTATTTTGCCTCCTTGGTTAGGTATATTCTTAAGTATTTTATGTTTTTTGCAGCTATTGTAAAAGGGGTTGAGTTCTTGATTTGATTCTCTGCTTGGTCCCTGTGGTGTATAGAAGAGCTACTGATTTGCATACATTAATCTTGTATCCAGAAACTTTGCTGAATTCTTTTATTAGTTCTAGGGGCTTTCTGGAGGAGTCTTTAGGGATTCTGAGGTAAACAATCATATCGTCAGCAAACAATGACAATTTGACTTCCTCTTTACCAATTTTGATGCCATTTATTTCTTTCTCTTGTCTGATTTCTCTGGCTAGAACTTACAGTACTGTGTTGAAGAGGAATGGTGAGAGTGGGCATCCTTGTCTTGTTCCCGTTCTCCTAGGGAATGCTTTCAACTTTTCCCCATTCACTATTATGTTGGCTGTGGGTTTGTCATAGATGGCTTTTGTTACATTGAGGTATCTTCCTTGTATGCCAGTTTTGCTGAGAGTTTTAATAATAAAGTGATGCTGGATTTTGTGGAATGTTTTTCCTGCATCTATTTAAATGATCATGTGATTTTTGTTTTTAATTCTGTTTATGTGGCATATCGCACTTACTGATTTGCGTATGTTAAACCTTCCCTGCATCCCTGGTATGAAGTCCACTTGATCATGCTGGATTATCTTTTTGATATGCTGTTGGATTCAGTTAGCTAGTATTTTGTTAAAGATTTTTGCATCTATGTTATATTATTTTGCTGAATTGATCCCTTTATTATTGTATAATGACCTCCTTTGTCTCTTTTTACAGTTTTTGGCTTAGAGTATATTTTATCGGATATAAGTATAGCTAGTGCTGCTCTGGTTTCCATTTGAATGGAATATCTTTTTCCATCTCTTCACTTTCAGTCTATATGTGTCCTTAGGGATGAATTGAGTTTGTTGTAGGCAGCATATATTTAATTCAGACCTCTTTGTCTTTTAATTGGAGATGTTAGTTCATTTACATTCAAAGATATTATTTTTAGGTAAGGACTTAGTACTGCCATTTTGCAATGATATGTTTTTTTGAGCAGTCTAGTGTATCCTGGGCATAATGTTAAATAAAATACCATTATTATATTTATGTATAAAGCTAGACAATATAACTTGTTTTCTTAATGTTCATAACACCATATGACTCCTAAAGAGGGAGATAGTTAGGGCATTTACCTTCTGTTGCTGTGATGGTCTCATATAGTGGTCAAGAAATGTGAGAGATGGAGTAGGGTTTAGTGTTTCCTCCCAGAAACTCCTTTTCTCTTTCAGTCTCATGTACCCTGATAACTGTCCTCTGATGAGAGGTAGGAGGTCTTGTTCTTCCTCTATTTCTTCTAGACTTGAGAACTGCTCTTCCACTTGTTCCTGACACTCCTGCTCAAACTTTTCCAAGTTTACACACTTGCAATCTCTAAATGTTTACATGGAAATGATAATTGTCAAGTGACTCCTAATAGCTACTAAATGACTCTCCCTAACAAAAGGAATTTCAGATTGGAAGGAGTAGAGGGACATGGTCTTGGAAGGATCAGTGTTTGGCTTTGCCCTAGAGCCCTATGTACAGGATTAATTCTCAGCTTATGTTTGGTGAGAGGAATGTTTGTATTTGAGGTTAATCCTAGATGATATCTGTGATTAAGTTGTGAACAATCTCTCTCCTCTGATCCCAGTTTGGCTTCAGACAGAGAGTCCTAATAGATGAGTGTGCCAAGTATGGATTTTTGGGAATGCCAATGTGATAGAGAATTATAGCATACAGAATTTGTTAGGAAAGAGAAACATGGTCCTGGGAGATTACTGGAGAGCAATAACATATACACCAGGACAATAGGAGTTTAGAGAAAAGGCAACAAAGAGGGAGTAACAAAAGAACAGTATAATTTACAGAAGGGATTAATTCAATCTAGTCTACAGCTTTGTGGGAACATGTGTTCGTGGGTAATTCTTGATTGAGGAGGAAGACAAAGATATAACTTTATAGTACATAAGATAGATCATTGTTTATTTTCTCTTCCAGCCCACACCACATGTTGAGAAAACTAGAAGAGAATGAACTTGGCCAGAGGAGAATGAAGTAAGTGTAGGCATGAGCCAAGTGGAGCCAATTATCTTCTCTCTTTTGGAAATTTGCAGTTAGTTATAGATTCTGGGTTGGTAAACTGTGGGTCATCAAGGTAGAAGGTGATATATAATAAATATGTGTACATTTAATTATGATAATATTTTTCCTGTTTATAAGAAATGTTGTGAGATAAAATGATAGTAAATAAGTCATTCAGTTTGCCCATGAATGATAATGCTGAGCTGGCAGAAGAAATCCATAACCAAAAGGAAGGGCTGTTTCAGTGAAGACAATTGCTGCCCCACTATAATAGAAAGGGCCCTTTACAATTAACTAATTAGCAGGTGGTTGATTGCATATGGAAGTAGCAGGTGCCATGCAATAGGCTTGGCTTTGATTTCTGCTATTAGAAGATTGGACACAGAAATGACAGTAGCCGGATGAGTCTTGGTAAGGAAAGGCTCATGCTTAATTCTACAGTCCTGCTTTAATGTTCTTTGTTTTAAACAAGCATTAAAGTGGTGGGGAATGAGATTGATTCTCATCCACAGAAAAAGTCCGATTGTGTACCAAGTTTTTAATAGATATATGTGTATGTCTGTTTGTTGAAGAAGACTTATGGTGAGTACTCATATTTATATGGAATACAAGTATTCTCAACTCTAGTCACATTATGAGAGGTACATCTGTGTTCTTCTACTGTAGTCCCCCTGGAGTAGGTTAGCTAATCCTTCAATTTTTAAATTCTAAATCCCTGATAACACAGAGAAACCATTATTCTGCAATCATAAAATGGTAGAGATTCATACCTCTTTTTCTTGAATGACAAAGTGTGTGGCTTATCAAGATATGAAAGACTGTTTCCTGAATTGAGATTGTGATACTGACAATCTTATATCATGGATGTGTCCCAGAAAAAATAAAGCACTTTGGAGCATTAGGCACTATGTCAGGATCCAGTCAAATGCAGAAATGGAGTAGAAGTAAGGAAAAAATATAGAATAACACAGGAGAATCTAGAACTTTGGCCAGTAATAGAGTTGGAGTGTCCTAAGTTTCATTTTTGTTGGGTACTAATTGTGTATTATGGTGAAGAGTAGAATTTAGTTTAAAATCACAGAAATAAAATCAGGGGGGAATACTCAGGAATCTTTTGATTTCACATGACAGTGACCCAAGTCAAACTATCTTAAGTGAAGACAAAAATTTATAATTCACATAACATGTAAGTCCAGCAGTAACCGGTTTCAGGTGTTACTAGATCTAGAATACAGGGACTCAAACATAGTTACTCTGTCCCCATTCTCTTCTTTTAAGGTTGGAATTATTCTATTGAGACAGATTTTTTCATTTGGAAGACAGTAGACAGTCTCCAATATATAGTCCTTAAAATCTATGATCCAGAAAGCATGGCACCATCTCTCTTTTCTTTCAAGTCTAAATCAAAAAGGTCGTAAGGCCCATCTTGGTTCATATGCTTAACTCTGACTCAATTTCTTAGCTAGGGCAATGTGGTATCATAATTGAATGAGCCAGATTGTATGTTTATCAATGACATCAAATAAGGAGAGATGAGTGGATTGACAGTTCTGTCAGAAATCCAAGACTGGAGCAGGGTGAAATATTTGTCAAAGAAAGGGAGATGCTAACACTAACAAAAATACAGCTATTGATAAAAGGAAGTTAATTGAATCAGGCAAGAACTGCAGGAGCGCATTACTTTGTGAGAAATTGCCAAAGCCAAAGGCATTGAGAGGGAGAGTGTGTGTGGGATAAAGAGTGAGTGATATGGTCAAGAGTGGGGAGGGGTAACAGTTTATGCTGAATCACCATTTGATGTACAAGCTTCTGTTATATAATAATGAGACCCTTTTCATATATAGGATCAGACCAGTCAGAGGCATTTTGGTACTAAATGTGCAGTATGAACCAGGTACTAGGCAGTCTAGAGTTGGATGACCAAGATGGGCACAGTTTTGGTCCATCAAATTTGTGATGATGTTACATTGTGAGCATGTATATTCTGCGAGTAATTAGATCTGTATCAGAGACTCCATATCCAAAAGGTCTGAAAAGATGCAGGAAGCTCCTATGAAGAAGAAATAACTTTATGCAAAACTGTGAAAGTTCTAGAATTTCCCTGCATTTTCTCATGCAAAGAATTGTTCACCCACAGTTCAAGTCAATAAATATTTAAATCATTAATAAGCCAGTTATAATCTATATAATCTCTTCTTTTTGGATATTTATTTGCAATTATTATTGACAGTTTTAGAAAAGAAAACAAAGCAAGGAATTGCTGGTGTAGACACTGAATTTCCATGAATTTTAACTGTTGTTGATACTCTTCCTATTTTAAAGTTCTTAGAAATTTTATTCAAATTTTGATGATTTTCTGATTTTGCAGGAAGAACTAAGTGTTATGACAGTCTGAATTGTTACTAGTGATATTTTTATGATTTTCTATATTTTTGGGAAAGGACAAACATTACAATGGTGTGGGAACTTACCATGAAATAAAGTATTATGGCTATTAGGATTAGATAGCTGCCTCATTGTTCAGCTCCACCCAGAGAATACTTGAATTATGGCACAGGCCTAACATGCCTAGTATCTATGGCATGTCAAACTAGAGACAGTATTTTCCAAGAATATTATGTTCTGTGGAGTTTTCTTTGTCACAAAGGAGGCTATATCATAATATTTTGGAGGAAGTATATATGATTTCATCAAATGCCACACATTTGATAAAAATGGTCACCAAGTAAAGATTCTTTATTGAGATATTTAAAATAGAGAAACGTTGTCTCCTTGTGTGTTAAATAAAATAAAATAAATGAGAGAAATGTACAAAGAAATTTTTATACTCTTGCCTTTACCCCACTCAGAATTGAGGTTATCATGTTTTTCATATCTGCCTTTTTCTAAATTAAAGGAACATAGCATAGCAGGTATTGTTGATTTCTTTCACTAATCCACCCACAGAGAATTATAGTTCGGATCAGAGAGTAGTGTAGATGATCAGGCTCTGTGGCTGTATGGGAACCTTGACAGCAGTGCTGGCGGCTGGCCCCCTGGCCACCCTGGCAGCCTTAAGTGAAGTCGAGGCTGCCTCAGGACTGTGGGGGCCTCTGGGACCCCAACTGAGGGACAGCAGCCTGCAGCCTGATGCCCTCATCCTGGGAACTGATCCAGCAGTTGGTGATCAAGCTGTCCCAGGCAGTGTGGGCCAACAACCTGCACACAGTGCTTGGCTGTGCAAGATCCTGCCCAGCAGCCCCATGCTCAGCATGCGCCTGGTCAACAGCCACTGCCTGCAGGATGGAATAGTACATCCAACAATGATAAATGGTTGGGTGATTGTGGAAGACCTAAAGGCAGAAATGCTGTTCAACCCAGCAATCCCATTACTGGGTATATATCCAAAGCAATATAAATCATTCTCTTATAAAAACACATGCATGCGTATGCTCATTGTAGCACTATTCACAATAAGAAAGACATGGAATCAACCTAAATGCCCATCAGTGATAGGCTGGATAAAGAAAATGTGGTACATATATACCATGGAATACTATGCAGCCATAAAAAAGAAAAAAACATGTCTTTTGCAGGGACATGGATGGAGCTGGAGGCCATTATATTTAGCAAATTTACTCAGGAACAGAAAACCAAATACTGCATGGTCTCACTTACAGGTGGAAAAGCTAAATGAGGCGAACACCTGGACACATAGAAAGGATCAACATACACTGGGGCCTACTGGAGGGTGGAGGGGGAGGAGGGAGAGGGAGAGGATCAGAAACAATAACTAATGGGTATCAGGCTTAATACTTGGGTGATGAAATAATCTGTACAACAAACTCCCAGGACACAAGTTTACCTATGTTGCAGACTTGCACTTGTATCTCTGAACTGAAAAGTTAAAAAAAAAAAGAAAAAGAAATGGTTTGAAAACCCGTACTGAAATTTTACTGTCCAGTTGAAGGATGCCCTGCGTGCTCTCACAAACCATTTTCTCAATTTTCTCTCATAAAGCAGCCCTTTATGAAAATGCGTGCTGAGAACATAAATGTAGTAATGAGACTTGAAAAGACACTTGGAGGACTGTGGCAAGATTTTCGAGTGCACATGTGTCTGTCCCTATGCCAGTGGAATGGTATTACAGTCTCACATTTACTAAACTGGCCATGATCCCTGCAGAACACAGATATCTACCTAGTTAGAAAAGGAAAATGTAGAACTGTCTATAAAGCTAGAGATTGTCCAATAAGACCGTTGAATCACTAAGCAACCAGCCAACTCCTAGACAGACACTCAAGAACCAGAAGCTTCAGAAATAAAACTAGTAGCTTTTTGTTTTTGAATAATCTTGCAGCTCTAATGCCAGAAAGCAGACTCTTACAACACCTCTGAGATAGCCTCAGAAGTTGCGTTTACCATATCCCAAAGTGGTTTTGGTTACCTGTGATGCAGTTTTCTCTTATGCTTGTCATTTAGCCTGCAGCTGACTCCCTGCTGAGCCTGTGGTGTGAGGTATTGATGAGGCTTCTGCCACAGAGTCTGTGCACCTACTACCTTGTCAATAGGAACCCTGATCCATGCCTTAGATTCAGAGGCTTGCTCTCTTAAGAAGAGCCTACCTCTTTCAAAAAATTGTAAATCCTGTTGTTGTTGAGCCAATTAATATGGTTGTTCAAGTGAACCTGGGTAAAAGTCTCTCTAATCCTTTGCAAGAAATAGGGAGCACATGCCCAAAGAGTAGCATTTCTTCAATTAATGTACAGACAGATATGTCTTATGCCTCTCAAAACTTTGTACCTTCTGCACAGTGGGCTAGCCTTGATTCTTCTGTGTCTTCTTGTTCTCAAATCGATTTGTCATTTGATTCTCAAGTGTCCCTTCCCATTAGTGTTCACACAGACATTTTTGCCCAGCTTGAAGCTAACTTCATCTATAACTGCTCAGAGTGATGCATTTATAGGCACTTGTTTCCAGTCAGGTGAGATCTTCAGAGAAACCAAAAGTAGTAGGATTGTTTAAGACTAAAACCATGGGATTGAGATGGGAAAGGCTGTGGGTAAAGCAAATTTGCCAGGGGCTGGAGGAAAGGAGAGATTGTCAGGTGAGATGGGGAGGTGGTGTAGATTAGACACCTAGTTAGAATGCTTGAGTTTGAGATATCTATTAGACATCCACCACTGAATTTAGTAATGTGGCAAAAGGTCCTAGACAATAAAGATTTTCACTTTTTAATGAGACTAGACCAAGCAGAATAAATAATTTCTAAAGTTGAAAACAGGTCTTTTGAAATAGCACAGGCAGACTGAAAAACAAAAGAGAAAAGTGAACAAAGCCTATAGGATTTACAGGACACCATTAAGCAAACAAATATTTGTATTCTGGGTATTTTAGAAGGAGAAAATAAGGGAAATGTATAGCAAGCATATTTAATAAAATAATAGGTAAAAATTTTCCAATTCTTGAGAGAGGGCTGGACATCCAAATACAGGAATCTCAAAAAAACCCCAAATAGATTCAACCCAAACATGTCCTCTCCAAGACACATTTTAGTCAAAGTGTCAGAAGCCAAAGACAAAGAAAAAACTCTAAAAAAAAGCCAGGGAAAGGCATTAAGTCATATGTAAGGGAATCCCCATTACACTAACAGTGGATTTCTCAGCAGAAGCCTTACAGGCCAGGAGAGAATGGAATGACGTATTCAAAATACTGAAAGAAAAAAAACCCCTGCTAGCCAACAATATTATGCCCAGCAAATCCATCCTTCAGGAATGAAGGAGAAATAAAATATGTGACAGACAAGCAAAAATGAAGGGAATTAATAGTCACCATACTGGACTTACAAGAAATGTTCAAGGGAGTCGTACATCTGGAAGAGAAAACATGATAACCACCATGATGAAAATATGCAAAACTATAAACTCACTGGTAGAGCCAATAGAAAAAGGAAAAACAAAGGAATCAAATCTTATTACTACCAATCACAAAAATAGACAATAAGATAGGAAGTAAGGAGCAAGGGATATACAAAACAACCAGAAAACAACAAATAAAATAATAGGAGTAAGTCATCACTTATCAACAATAATCTTAAATGTAAACAAGTTAAATGCCCATTTAAAGGATATTGACTAGTTAGGCACAGTGGCTCATGTCTGTAATCCCAATACTTTGGGAGGCCGACATGGTTGGATCACTTGAGGCCAGGAGTTTGAGGCCAGCCTAGTCAACATGGCGAAACACCATTTCTACTAAAAATACAAAGATTAGCTGGGCCTGGTGGCACATGCCTGTAATTTCAGCTACTCAGGAGGCTGAGGCATGAGAATCACTTGAACCTGGGAGGTGGAGGTTGCAGTGAGCGGAGATCGTACCACTGCACTCCAGTCCGGGTGACAGAGTGAGATTCCGTCTCAAAAAAAAAAAAAAAAAAGATGTTTACTGACTTTATGGTTAAAAGAAACATGACTCAACTATATGTTGCCTATAAGAAACTCACCTCACC
The DNA here is from genome assembly GCF_049350105.2 of Macaca mulatta. NCBI lineage: Eukaryota > Metazoa > Chordata > Mammalia > Primates > Cercopithecidae > Macaca > Macaca mulatta. The sequence goes on along the minus strand of NC_133416.1, from coordinate 62,711,571 downwards.
TGTAAAGGCATTTTTAGACTGAAAGTGAAGGGATGGAAAAAGATATTCCATATGAATGGAAATCAAAAGTAAACAGAAGTAGCTATGCTTATATCAGGCAAAACAGACTTCAAGTCAAAAGCCATAAAAAACAAAACAAAACAAAACAAAAACCAAAGAAGGACATTACATAAATAATAAAGGGATCAATTTAGCAAGAGAATATAGCAATATAAATATATATGCACCCAACACCAGGGTACCCAGGTATTTAAAGGAAATGTTATTAGGTCTAAAGGGAGAGAGAAGCTTTGATACAATAATACCTGGAGACTTCAACATCCCACTCTCAGCACTGGACAGATTCTCTAGAAAGAAAATCAACAAAGAAACATTGGATTTAAACCGCATCATTGACCAAATGGACCTAAAAGATATTTGCAGAACATTTTACTCAACAGCTGCAGAAAACACATTCTTTTTATCAGCACTAAGAATATATTCCAGGACTGACCATATGTCAGGACACACACAAGTCTCAAAAATACTTTAAAAATTAAAATCAAATCAAGTATTTTACCTGACCACAATGGAATAAAACTAGAAATGCATAACAAGAACATTTGAAACTATGCAAATACATGGAAATTAAACAATGTGTTCCTGAACAACCAATGGGTGAAGAAAGAAATTAAGAATAAAAAATTCCTTGAAACAAATAAAAATAGAAATACAACATACCAAAACATGGGACACAGCAAAAGCAGTATTAAGAGGCAAGCTTATAGAGATAAATGCCTACATCAAAAAACCAGAAAGATTTCAAATAACCTAATGATGCATCTTAAGGAACTAGAGAAGCAAGAACAAACAAAAGCCGAAATTAGTAGAAGGAAAGAAATTATAAAGATCTGAGCAAAAATAAATGAGATTGAGACTAAAAATATACAAAAGATCAACAAAATAAAATGTGCTCAAAAGTCTTCAAAGATTTTGACCCCGTGTGTGTGTGTGTGTGTGTGTGTGTGTGTGTGTGAGAGAGAGAGAGAGAGAGAGAGAGAGACAGGGTCTCAGTCTGTCACCCAGGCTGGAGTGCAGTGGTGAGATCCTGGTGCATTGCAGCCTCAACCTCCTTGGCTCAAGTGATCCTCCCACTTCAGCCTCCCAAGTAGCTGGGACTATAGGTGCATGCCATCACACCCAGCTACTTTTTTTATTTTTGTGTATAGACAGGTTTTCGTCATGTTGCCCAGGCTGGTTTCGAACACCTAAACTCAAGCAATCCACCTGCATTGACATTCCAAAATGCTGGGATTACAGGCATGAGCCACTGTGCCTAGTCAAATTAGAGCCTTTAAAAAACAAGTAGCTTGTAGAAAAGCTTATGATAATTGCTCGAACCTTAAGTAATAAAGACATTTTTCATTTGTACATTTGTTCTTTTACTAATTGAACATTTATCGAGTACCTATTATGTAGTAGACACTGTTATATGTAGTAGACCACCATTTCTGCCCTCAAGTCTAGAAGCCAAGGCCATTCCCCTGTGGCTCAGAAAGAAGATAAATAGGGAGGAAGTGAGTCCAGTTAGCAGCTTATATGAGTCTCCTGGTTCATTACTTAATCTTCATTGAAATCTTCTTATTGTGTGTGTTGGGGGGAAGATGGAAGCAAAATACTGTTTTGTTAATTCCCATGCTCTTTGGGATCTTTATGTTCCTTCTGAAAGTGAGAAAATAAATAGGAGATCCACATTCTTCACGAGAGATATGGATGTGGAAAGGAGAAGGATTTTGAGAGAAGTCAAGAGCCATAGGGTGGAATAATATGAGCTTGTGTATACTTGCAACTTCCTAAAGAGAATCATGTCCCAAAGGCTTCTAACAAAGCTTGTTGAGAGCTTGGAAAAATGAGATAGGTAAAAAATCAAGGTCACTTAAAATACTTAGAAGTGTTGGGGAGAGGAAATGGCAAAACTAGTTAGAATGGCTGTATGGCTCAGTAGTTAAGCAGGTGGGCTCTGGCACCAGACAGATTTGGCTTCTGATTGTAGTGCAGGCACTTAGCTGTGTGACCTTGCAGAAGTAATTTCACTTATTGAAGCTTCAGTTCTCCATATGTAAAACAGAGTGGAATTTCCAGGCAGGTCTAAGTCCATATGTAGCATGTCTTGATAGTTCCTTTCTCAAAGTATATAAGCCCTCAAATGATCACAAACCTTCATTAAAAAAATCTGTTCTGGGACCCCTCATTCATTTGTCCACCCACCCATCCATCCTTCCGTCCATCCATCCATCCATCCATCCATCCATCATTCATCCATTTAAGAACTATGTATTGAGCACTTACCATTGCTTGGCATTGCAGATGAAATTGTGATTAAGAAGTTATTATCCCTGCACTCCTGTGCCTTACAGACTAGAGGTGAATGCGGATTTACATATATAAGCATTATTATGATATGACCAGTGAAAAAGCACAGAACACCATGGAGAAATATAACTTGGGGCTCATTCTTCTTTTCATTTCTCTATTCTCAAAATTCCATTTTATCATCCTCTAACTTGTCAGCTCCCATTCACTAGTAACCCACAACAATCTGATTTCTTCCTACCCAACCCAACTTCCTACCCAACTTTCACATTTGCTGAAAATGTGAAATCCAATTGTCAGTTCTCACACTTTCATTCTTCCTATTAATCGCTCTCTGCAGCATTTCACATTGACATCTTGAGATGTTTCTTGAGACATCTCTTCCCATAAATTCGATAGGTCAATTGCCTTTCTTATTAACCCCTCTGCTCCTTCTGCTCTTTAAATTTTGGGACAATCCTTAGCATTTAATATTTAAATCTTTTCTATACATGCTTTTATATATGACCTCATTTATTCCCACATCATTAACTACCATGTACATGTTAAGGATTGTGAAATTCATAGATCTGGTTCCAAATTCAGATGGGCATTTAACTTATTTTAAAAGAGAATTTAACTTAATTCAAAACTAAATTTATCATCTCCATAGCTTTTTGTTTTGTTTTGACTGAAACTAATAGTGGTAACATTTACTCAGTCTCCTTGGATTGAAATTTTGTGCTCCTATTTCACAATATTTCTTCTACCAAAATTTCTTTCTTTACCCCCTCCGAAAACATTTATTTTCTCTCTAACTTAAGTTGAGTTATTCAATTAAGTAACTAAATAGAACAAAACCATATTCATTTCACTATTAACACTTAACAGGTTGTAATTTATTTCCAAGTCCTTCCCACTGAACTGAAGTTTAACTCTTTATTGAGTACTTAATAACCGTCAGAGAGCTTAGTACATAGTAGCGACCCATCAATGAAATCTTAAATTCTTAAATTCTTTTTTTCTTTTCTCTTTTTTTCATACCTAGTCCCACAGATAATTCTTAAATTCGTTAAAGATTCACAAGCTTTTTGACAATATCCTTGAAGGCTTGTTTTACCTGTTGGTTCCTTAGGGTGTAAATAAAGGGGTTCAACAAAGGAGCAACTGAAGTAATGAGTAGGGCTACTCCCTTGTTGAATGCATCCCCTTCTTTTGCAGAGGGATTAATGTACATAAACATGCAGCTTCCATAAGAGAGGGAGATGACAATCATGTGGGAAGAACAAGTGGAAAAGGCTTTTGTCCTTTGCTGAGCAGAGGGGAGCTTCAGAATAGTCTTGATAATGAATGTATAGGAGAGAATCACTAGCACCAGAGTGACCACCAGGGTCACAGATGCCACAAGAACGACAACCTTCTCTATGAGGCTTGTGTCTGAACATGAGAGTTCCAGAAGAGGCTCATAGTCACAGAAATAATGATTCAGCCTGTTGGATGCACAAAAGTCCTGCTGACTCATCAGGGTGATTGGTGGTATAATAGCCATTAGCCCACCCAGCCAAGAGCAGAAAATCAGCTGGGTGCAGACTCTGCTGCTCATGATGGTGGTGTAATGCAGAGGTTTGCAGATGGCCACATAGCGGTCATAGGACATGGCAGCCAGAAGGTAAAACTCTGTGGCCCCAAGGAATATGGCAAAGAAATACTGAGTGAAGCAGCCAGCAAAGCTGATACTCTTGTCCCCTGTTGTGATGCTAATCAGGACCCTGGGAATGAAGATGTTTGTGAAGGAAATTTCCAAGAAGGAGAAGTTCCGGAGAAAGAAATACATGGGAGTCTGAAGGTGGGAGTCCAGTAAGGTGAGGATGAGGATAATCAGATTTCCAAGGATGCTGAGTAAATACGTAAGGAAAAGAAAGGTGAAAACTGCCACCTGGAGTTCAGGGATATCTGTTAGACCCAGAAGGATGAACTCAGTTAACACGGTTTTATTTTTCATTGTTGAAAAAATTTTGAGTCTCAAAGTGAAAAAGAGACTAGTAACCAAAGGTGAGAAAGGAAGAGGTGCTCTGAAATGAACAGATGAAGTTTGACAAGAACAAAATGAAAAGGACCATGAACTCCTCTGATGACGTGGTCCAGACCAGTGGCCCATTTGAATGATGTTGGATCCTTCCCAGTCCCATTTGCCCTGTGGAGGAAAGTTCTTGTCATTGATTTTCCCACATTGTACTCTCCCTAGTGCTCACATGAGGCAAGTGTCTGCCTCATAGATGATGTTCAAAGAATTGTGAAATGAGTTAATAAAATAATGCCTCCAGCTGCTACCTCCTTCCAGAATATTTATTTCTTTCCCCCCACATTAACTGTATTTCTTATTGACCCCATTCATTGCCCCACTTCCTTTGTGTGCCTAACTCTTCTCAGAATTGTTTTTCTTACTCTTCCCTACCTTTTTTTCATATAAATATAGCAGTTTCTCATTTTTCTTCGAGTTCAGTTTCCTTAGTTCCCTTGATGCAAAAAAAGTATCATCTTCCCACTTCTTTCCGGTGGACCCTCCAAATTCTTAGCCTATGTCTGTCTGTTAGATTCAAATATCTGTGTATTAGGGTTATGCTATTCTGTCCTTTGAAACATTCTACATACTTTCTAGGGGTCAGTAAATATTAGATTAGAATACTTCCTCAAACACATTCAGAATCTTTAGATCTAGAATTTTGCTTTCCTGTAAGGGTAGGGAGATTCTATTACATTCCAAGGAAATTTTAGGATCTTAAGAATATTTAAAGCAAGAATTTTTAAACCAGGGATCTACTAATCCCTAGATTAGATTTACTATGTATGTAAATCCATTAAATTATGTGTAAAACATTTTGTGTATGTGGGCATGTGAATTTTATGGGGAAAATGGATAGAACTATGATACAGGATTTTCTGGGAGATTCCATATTTGAGTACTTCATGGGCATTTCAAATAAGTTTCTACTTATTTGTGAGCTCATGCAGGTAAAGAGTCACATTATCTGGGAGTGCGCTTATTGATTTATTCAAGATTTCTTTCTAGTTATGTTTTTATAAATGTTTATAAGGCAGCAGCTTTAAAGCATTTTTGATTAAAATTCATTCTAAATTATGTATATTTTAATAAACACATATAGATATCACTTAAAAGTTTTATACAGCGTTTCTTACTACATATGGTATAATCTTTTTTTTTTTTTTTTTTTTTGAGACATAGTCTTACTCTGTCACCCAGGCTGGAGCAAGTAGCATGATCATGACTCACTTCAGCCTTGATCTCCTGGGCTCAAGTGATCCTCCTACCCCAGCTTCCTGAGTAGCTGGGACCACAGGCATGCACTACCATCCCCAGCTAATTATTATTAATTTTTAATGTTTTGTGAAGATGGGGTCTTGCTATGTTGCCCAGGCTGGTTTTGAACTCCTGGGCTCAAATGATCCTCTCACTTTGGCCTCCCAAAGTGCTGAGATTACAGATGTGAGGCACTGTACCTGGCCCATGTGATAAAATCTGATATTTTCTATTTAATTTTTAAAATGCTGGTTGCAGCCCACTAAATTGATTTTATAACCTCTTATTGGGTTGCAGTCAACAGTTGAAATCAGGGATCAAGAAAAGTTATTGTAAATAACTTAGGGAACAAACTTTAAATATGCAACTGAGAGAAGAGGGTCCAGAGAGGTTAGCTTGGAGATGGGTTGGTGGTGCTGAGGATGGTAGCCAGAGAGCATCAGCTGCAGATGCCCTTCCCTCCTGGTTACTAACCTGGAGTCTTCAGGGAGTGGTTGAATATTCACATCTGCATCAGTTTCAGGCTTTACAACTCCTGAGAAGTAAAATAAATGAAGCTATGAACAGTTAACATACTTCCTGACTTGACTGTCCAAATGACTGTTGCGAGATTTTAATCCTAAATGTTCTTGGTGGTAAATTAAAATTAGAAGGCAACATAATTACAAAATAGTATAAGATTTATTGCATATATATATTTTTTTACCTTTTCTGCCAGCAAGTTCTATACTACATTTCATAGAAGTACACAAATTTCCAAACTTCTCTTGGTAAGAAGTAGTCTGCTGCTTCTGTTTTTTATCATCTCAGTGGGGATTTGCTTATCTCTGTTCTTCAACTAATTAAACAGGAGCTGAATCAGAGTTTTTGGACATCCTCTTTTTAAAGTGTAGCCAATAACTAGGACACTAAAACAAAGACTTTGAGAAGCAGAGTACTCTTGAATTTTTCTGTTGTAGGAGAAATAAGCTGATAATCTCAGAAGGCATAATATGAACTCCCTGTCCTACCCCAGATTAAACTTTACCCAGAGTGACACAGGTTATACATGCTCTATTGAGAGCATGCACTGGGGATCAATTGAGTAAAGAAACACAAGTTCCCTGGGGGATCTTCATCTGGAACAGGCTAATGAATGTCCTTTGTGAATAACTTTGGGAACAAACTTTAAATAGACAGTTGAGAGAAGAGGGTCCAGGGAGACTAGTTAGGAGATGTATTGGTGGTGGTGGGGGAGGCATCTAGAGAGCATTAGCCACAGAGAAGAGTATGGAGTCATTATATTTTTCTTTCTCAGGTGGGTGGTCATAGCTGGACTTGGCTATGGACAAACAGGTTGGGTGGAACCATTTGGAGGTCCTAAAAAGCCACACTTTCTTTTTTTAACTTTTATATTAGGTTCAGGGGTACATGTGCAAGTTTGTTGTATAGGTAGACTTGTGTCATGAAGGTTTGGTGTACATATTATTTTGTCACCCAGCTACTAAGCATAGTACCCAATAGTTATTTTTTTCTGATCTTCTTCCTCTTACTATCCTCCCTCAAATAGGCCCCAGTGTCTGTTGTTTTCCTCTTTGTGTCCATTTGTTCTCATTTAGCTCACACTTATAAGTGAGAACATGCAGTATTTGGTTTTCTGTTCCTACATTAATTTGTTAAGTATAATGGCTTCCAGCTCCATTCATGTTCCTGCAGAGGACATGATCTTGCTCTTTTTTTAAATGGCTGCATAGTATTCAATGGTGAATAGGTACCACATTTTCTTTATCCAGTCTCCTGTTGATGGACTTTTAGGTTGATTCTATGTCTTTGCTATTGTGACTAGTCCTGCAATGAACATAGATATGGTTTTGCTATGTCTCTACCAAATCTCATCTTGAATTGTAGCTCCCATAGTTCCCTCATTTTGTGGGAGGAACCCAATGGGAGATAATTGAATCAGGGGGTGGTTTACCTGATACTGTTCTCATGGTAGTAAATAAGTCTCATGAGATCTGATAGTTTTATAAGGGGAAACTCGTTTTACTTGACTATCATTCTCTTCTCTTGTCTGCCACCATGTGAGACGTGCAGAAGGGAAAAGCCCTTCTGCTATGATTGTGATGCCTCCACAGCCATGTGGAACTGTAAGTCCACTAAATCTCTTTCTTTTGTAAGTTGCCAAGTCTTGGGTATGTCTTTATCAGCAGTGTGAAAATGGACTAATACAGTAAATTGGTATCAGGAGTGGGGTGCTGCTGAAAAGATACCCAAAAATGTGGAAGCAACTTTGGAACTGGGTAACAGGCGGAGGTTGGAACAGTTTGAAGGGCTCAGAAGACAGGAAAATGTGGGTAAGTTTGGAACTTCCTAGAGATTTGTTGAATGGCTTTGCCCAAAATGCTGATAGCAATATGGGCAATAAAGTCCAGGCTGAGGTGCTCTCAGATGGAAATGAAGAACTCGTTGGGAACTGGAGCAAAGGTAACTCTTGTTGTGTTTTAGCAAAGAGACTGGCAGCATTATCCCCCTGCCCTAGAGATTTGTGGAACTTTGAACTTGAGATAGATGATTTAGGGTATCTGGCAGAAGAAATTTCTAAGCAGTAAAGCATTCAAGAGGTGACTTGGGTGCTGTTAAAGGCATTCAGTTTTATAAGAGAGTAGAGCATAAAAGTATGGAAAATTTGCAACCTGATGATGTGATAGAAAGGAAAATCCCATTTTCTGAGCAAAAATTCAAGCTGGCTGCAGAAATTTGCAAAAGTAACAAAGAGCCAAATGTTAATCCCCAAGACTATGGGGAAAATGTCTCCAGGGCATGTCAGAGGTCTTCACCGCAGCCCCTCCTATCACAGGCCAGGAGGCCTAGGAGGAAAAAATGGTTTCGTGGGCCAGGCCCAGGGTACCTGCGCTGTGTGCAGCCTAGGGACTTGGTGCCCTGCATCTTCGCTGCTCCAGCTGTGGCTGAAAGGGGCCAATGTAAAGCTCAGGCCATGGCTTCAGAAGGTGCAAGCCCCAAGCCTTGGCAGCTTCCACTTGATGTTGAGCCTGTGGGAGCACAGAAGTCAAGAATTGGGGTTTGGGAACCTCTACTTAGATTTCAGAGGATGTATGGAAATGCCTGAATGCCCATGCAGAAGTTTGCTGTGGGAGTGGGGCCCTCATGGAGAACCTCTGGTAGGGCAATGCAGAAGGGAAATGTGGGCTGGAGCACCCACTCAAGAGTCCCTACTAGGGCACTGCCTATTGGAGGTATGAAAAGAGGGCCACAGTCCTCCAGACCCCAGAATGGCAGATCCACCAACAGCTTGCACTGTTCACCTGGAAAAATCACAGACATTCAATGCCAGACTGCGAAAGCAGCTGGGAAGGAGGCTGTACCCTGCAAAGCCACAGGGGCAGAGCTTCCCAAGACCATGGGAACCCACCTTTTGCATCAGCATGACCTTGCTGTGAGACATGGAGTCAAAGGAGATCATTTTGGAGATTTAAGATTTGACTGCCCCTCTGGGTTTCAAACTTACATGGGGCCTGTAGCTCCATTGTTTTGGCCAATTTTTCCCATTTGGAATGAGTGTTTTTCACCAGTGCCTGTATCCTCATTGTATCTAGGAAGCAACTAACTTACTTTTGATTTTACCAGCTTATAGGCAGAAGGGACTTGCCTTATCTTGGATGAGACTTTGGATTGTTGAACTTTTGAGTTAATGCTGAAATGAGACTTTAGGGGACTGTTGGGAAGGCATGATTGGTTTTGAAATGTGAGGACATGAGATTTGGGAGGGGCCAGGGACAGAATGATGTGGTTTGGGTGTGTCCCCACCAAAATCTCATCTTGAATTGTTGCTCTCATAATTCTCTCATTTTGTGGGAGAAACCCAGTGGGAGATAATTGAATCATGGGAGCAGTTTCTCCCATACTATTCTTGTAGTGAATGAGTCTCATAAGATCCAATGATTTTATAAGGGGAAACCCCTTTCACTTGGCTCTCATTCTCTTCTCTTTTCTGTGGCTATTTGAGACATACTTTCACCTTCTGCCATGATTGTGAGGCCTCCCCTCACAAATTTATTAAATTTATTAAATTAAATCACAAATTTAATTATCTGTGAGTCCATTAAACCTGTTTCTTTTGTAAATTGCCCAGTGAGCACCATGAAAATGGACTAATACAAACATACACATTCATGTGTCTTTATGGCAGAATAATTTATATTCCTGCATTAGTGTGTTCTCACACTGCTACAAAGAAATACCTGAGACTGGGTAATTTATAAAGAAAAGAGGATTACTTGGTTTACAGGTCTATAGGCTCTACCAGAAGCACACTGGCTTCTGCTTCTGGAGAGATCTCAGGGAACTTACAATCATGATGGAAGGTGAAGAAGTAGCAGGCATGTCTTACATAACCAGAACAGGAGCAAGAGAGAGAGGAGTGGGAGGTGATACACACTTTAAAATAATCACATTTGCAAGAACTCATTATTGTGATGACAGCACTGAGGGGGAATGTTGTAAAACCATGACAAACCACCTGCATAATCCAATCATCTCCCACAAGGGCCCTGCTCCAGCATTGGGGATTACATTTCAACATGAGATTCAAGTGGGTGCACATATCCAAACCATATCATTCTTCCTCTGGCCCTGCCCACATCTCATGTATTCTCACATTTTGAAATGTAATCATGCTTTCCCAACAGTCCCCCAAAGTTTTAACTCATTTCAGCATTAACTCTAAAGTCCACAGGCCAAAACCTCATCTGAGACAAGGCTAGTCTCTTCCACTTATAAGCCTATAAAATAAAAAATAAGTTAGTCACTTCCAAGATGAACTGATATATGGGCATTGAGTAAATACTTCTATTCTAAAAGGGAGAAATCAGCCAAAAGAAAGGGGCTACATGCTCCAATGAAAGTCTGAAACCCAGAAAGGCAGTCATTAAATTTTAAAGCTCCAAAATAATTTCCTTTGACTCCATGTCACACATCCAGGAAACACTGATGCAAGGGGTGTGCTGCCAAGGCCTTGGACAGTTCCACCCCTGTGGTTTTGTAGGGGTCAACCTCTGTGTCTGCTTTCATGGGCTGGTGTTGGGTGCTTGTGGGTTTTTCAGGTGCATGGTGCAAGTTGTTGGTGGCTCTACCATTCCGGGATCTGGAGGATGGTGGCAGCCTTCTCACAGATGCAGTGCCCCACTGGGAACTCTGTGTGGGGGCTACAATCCCATGTTTTCCCTCCACTGCCTTAGTAGAGGTTCTCCATGAGGGCTATACCCTTGCAGCAGGCTTCTGCTGGGACATCCAGGCTTTTCCATATATCCTCTGAAATCTAGATGGAGCTTTCCAAGCCTTAACTTTTGTGTTCTGTGACCTGTGGGCTTAACACCATGTGGAAGCCACCAAGGCTTATGTCTTGCACCCTCTGAAGCAACAGCTTGAGTACCTGGGCCCCTTTGAGCCATGGCTGGAGCTGCAGTGGTTGGGATGCAGGTAGCAGTGTCCCAAGGATGTGCAGGGCAGTGCGTGCCTCAAAGGTCTCTGAAATACCTATGAGGCCTTGTCCCTGTTGTCTTGACTATAAGCACTTGCATTCCTTTTAGATTTGCAAATTTTTGTAGCCCCACTTGAATTCCTCCCCTGAGAATGGGCTTTCTTTTTCTACCACATAACCAGGCTGCAATTTTTTCAAATCTTTACTCTCTGCTTCCTCTTTAGATATAAGTTCCAATTTCGTATCATTTATTTGCTCACATATATGAGCACAGATTATTAGAAGCAGCCAGGCCACATCTCAGCTGGACATCTGTAATCCCAGCACTTTGGAAGGCCAAGATGGGTAGATAATTTGAGGCGAGGAGTTCAAGACCAGCCTGGCCAACATAGCAAAACTCCATCTCTACTGAAAATACACATACACACACACACACACACACACACACATACACACACACACACACACACACACACACACACACAGAGAAAAAAGTTACCCAGCTACTTGGGTGGCTGAGACAGGAGAATTACTTCAACCCAGGAGGCAGATGTTACACTGAGTCAAGACTGGGCCACTGCATTCCATCCATTAATCTGTTGATGAATGCTTAGGTTGATTCCATCTCTTGGCTATTGTAAATAGTACTGCAATACACAAGGGACTGGAGATATCTCTTTAACATATTAATTTCCTTTCCTTTGAGTATATACCTAGTAGCGGGTTTTCTGGATTATATGGTAGTTGCATTTTCAGTTTTTTGAGGTGCCTTCATACTGTTTTCCATAATAGCTGTACTAATTTACATTCCTACCAACAATGTGCAAAGGATTCCTTCTTTTTTTTTTTTTTTTTGTTAGTCTCACTCTGTCACCCATGCTGGAGTGCAGTGGTGTGATCTCAGCTCACTGCAATTTCCACTTCCTGGGTTCAAGCAATTCTCCTCCCTCAGACTCCTGAGTAGCTGGGATTACAGGTGCATGGCTACCATGTCCAGTTAATCTTTGTATTTTTAGTAGAGATGGGATTTCAGCATGTTGGCTAGGCTGGTCTCAAACTCCTGACCTCAGGTGACTCTCCCACCTCAGTCTCCCAGTCCTGGGACTACAGGCATGAGCCACTGTGCCCAGTCCAAAGGATTCCTTTTATCCACATCCTTGCCAACAATTTTTATTTATCTATCCTTTTTGTTTGTTTGTTTGAGATGTAGTCTTGCACTGTTGCCCAAGATGGAGTGCAATGGTACAATCTTGGCTCCCTGCAACCTCTGCCTCCTGGGTTCAAGTGATTCTCCTGCCTCAACCTCCTGAGTAGCTGGGATTACAGGCACCCATTACCATGCCCAGCTAATTTTTTGTGTTTTTAGTACAGACAGGGTTTCACTATGTTGGCCAGGCTGGTCTCGAACTCCTGACCTCGTTATCTGCCTGCTTTGGTCTCCCAAAGTGCTGGGATTACAGGTGTGAGCCCCTGCACCTTACCTTTATCTATCTTTTTGATAATAGCCATTCTAGCAGAAGTGAGGTGATAATGTGATTTTAATTTGTATTTGCTTGATGATTAGTGATGTTGAACATTTTTTCATATGTTTATTGGCTGTTTGTATTTTTTTTTAAAAGAAATGTCTGTTGAAGACTTTAGCCTATTTAAAAATCAGATTATTTGTTTTCTTGCTATTCAGTTGTTTGAGTTACTTATGTATTTTGCATGTTAACCTCTTATCAAATGTTTAGTTTGCAAATATTTTATCCTATTCTGTAGGTTGTCTCTTCACTCTGTTGTTTCCTTAGCTGTGCAGAAGGTTTTTAGTTTGATGTAATCCCATTTGTGTATTTTTGCTTTTGTTTTCTATGCTTTCGTTGTCATATCCAAAAAATCACTGCCCAGACCAGTGTTATGGAGCTTTCCCTCTTTGTTTTCTTCTAGTAGTTTCACAGTCTTGGTCTTACATTTACGTCTTTATTATGAATTGATTTTGTATATGCTATTAGATAAGGGTGTATTTTCATTCTTCTGTATGCCAGTATCCAGTTTTTCCAACACTATTTATTAAAAAGACTGTCCTTTCTTCATTGTGTGTTCTTGGCACCTTTGTTGACAATAAGTTGGCTGTAAATGCATAGGTTTATTTCTGGGCTTTATATTCTGTTCCATGGGTTTACATATATGTTTTCATGCCTGTATCATGCTGTTTTTGGTTATCATAGCTTTGTAGTATATTTTGAAGGTGGGTGGGGTGGTGTTATACTTCCTTCTTTGTTCTTTTCGTTCAAGATTGGTTTGGCTGTTTGCAGTCTTTTGTAGTTTTATATACATTTTAAGAGTTTTTTTCAATATTCTTTCATGATAAAAACCTCTTAACAAATTAGGTATAGGAGAAAAGCACCTCAACAAAGTAAAGGCTATATACGACAAGCCCACAGCTAATGTTATGCTCAATGGGGAAAAATGAAAAGCTCTCAACATTTTTCTACTTATAATAGCTGTGGGTCTGTCATATATGACCTTTATTGTGTCGAGGTATGTTCCTTCTATACTGAATTTGTTTAGGGCTTTCATCATGAAGTGATGTTGAATTTTATCAAATGCTTTTTCTGCATCTATTGAGGTGATCATGTGGTTTTTATACTTCATTCTCTTAATGTAGTGTATCAGATTTATTGGTTTGCACATGTTGAACCATGATTGCATCCCTGGGGTGAATCACACTTGGTAATCATGAACGACCTTTTTAATATGCTGGTTGGATTTGTTTTGCTAGTATTTTGTTGAGGATTTTTTTCATCTATGTTCATCAAGGATACTTTCATGTAATTTTCTTTTTTTATGTTCTTATTGTGTTTTGGTATCAAGGTAATGGTGACATCCTAAAATAAGTTTGGAAGAATTTCCTTTTAAAATTTTTTTTGGAAGGGCTTGAGAAAGAATGGTATTAATTATACTTATTTATTTATTTTTATTATTATACTTTAAGTTCTAGGGTACATGTGCACAACATGCAGATTTGTTACATAGGTATAAATGTGGTGTGTTGGTTTCCTGCACCCATCAACTCATCATTTACATTAGGTATTTCTCCTAATGCTATCCCTCCCCCACACCCCACCCCTCAACAGGCCCCGGTGTATGATGTTCCCCTCCCTGTGTGCATGTGTTCTCATTTTTAAACTCCCACTTATGAGAACTTGTGGTGTTTGGTTTTGTGTCCTTGTGATATTTTGCTGAGAATGATGGTTTCCAGCTTCATCTGTGTCCCTGCAAAGGACATGAACTCATCCTTTTTTATGGCTGCATAGTATTCCATGGTGTATATGTGCCACATTTAAAAAAAATTTTTTTTTTATTATACTTTAAGTTCTAGGGTACATGTGCACAATGTGCAGGTTTGTTACATAGGTATACATGTGCCATATTGGTTTGCCGCACCCATCAACTCATCATTTATATTAGGTATTTCTCCTAATGCTAACCCTCCTCCAGCCCCCAACTCCCTGACAGGCCCCAGTGTGTGATGTTCCCTGCCCTGTGTCCAAGTGTTCACATTGTTCAATTCCCATCTATGAGTGAGAATATGCGGTGTTTGGTTTACTGTCCTTGTAATAGTTTGCTGAGAATAATGGTTTCCACCTTCATCCATGTCCCTGCAAAGGATATGAACTCATCCTTTTTTTATGGCTGCATAGTATTCCATGGTGTATATGTGCCACATTTTCTTAATCCAGTCTATCATTGATGGACATTTGGGTTGGGTCCAAGTCTTTGCTATTGTGAATAGAGCCACAATAAACATACATGTGCATGGGTCTCTATAGCAGCATGATTTATAATCCTTTGTATATATACCCAGTAATGGGATTGCTTGGTCAAATGGTATTTCTAGTTCTAGATGCTTGAGGAATCACCACACTGTCTTCCACAATGGCTTAACTAATTTGCGCTCCCACCAACAATGTAAAAGTATTCCTAATTCTGCACATCGTCTCCAGCATCTGTTGTTTCCTGACATTTTAATGATTGCCATTCTAGCTGGTGTGAGATGGTATCTCATTGTGGTTTTGATTTGTATTTCTCTGATGACCAGTGATGATGAGCATTTTTTTCATGTGTCTGTTGGCTGCACAAATGTCTTCTTTTGAGAAGTGTCTGTTCATATCCTTTGCCCACTCTTTTGATGGGGTTGTTTGTTTTTTTCTTGTAAATTTGTTTAAGTTCCTTGTAGGTTCTGGATATTAGCCCTTTGTCAGATGGGTAGATTGCAAAAATTTTCTTCCATTCTGTAGGCTACCTGTTCACTCTGATGGTAGTTTCTTTTGCAATGTAGAAACTCTTTAGTTTAATTAGATCTCGTTTGTCTATTTCGGCTTTTGTTCCCATCGCTTTTAGTGTTTTAGTCATGAAGTCTTTGCCCATGCCTATGTCCAGAATAGTATTACCTAGGTTTTCTTCTAGAGTTTTTATGGTTTTAGGTTTAACATTTAAGTCTTTTTTTTTTTTGAGACAGAGTCTCACTCTGTTGTCCATGCTGGAGTGCAGTGGTGCGATCTCGGCTCACTGCAAGCTCTGCCTCCCGGGGTCATGCCATTCTCCTGCCTCAGCCTCCTGAGTAGCTGGGACTACAGGTGCCTGCCACCATGCCTGGCTAATTTTTTGTATTTTTAGTAGAGATGGGATTTCACTGTGTTAGCTAGGATGGTCTCAATCTCTTGACCTCATGATCCGCCCTCCTTGGCCTCCCAAAGTGCTGGGATTACAGGCATGAGCCACTGCGCCCAGCCACATTTAAGACTTCAATCCATCTTGAATTAATTTTTTGTATATGGTGTAAGGAAGGGATCCAGTTTCAGCTTTCTACATATGGCTAGCCAGTTTTCCCAGCACCATTTGTTAAATAGAGAATCCTTTACCCTTTTCTTGTTTTTGTCAGGTTTGTCAAAGATCAGATGGTTGTAGTTGTGTGGTGTTATTTCTGAGGCCTCTGTTCTGTTCCATTTGTCAATATATCTGTTTTAGTACCAGTACCATGCTGTTTTGGGTACTGTAGCCTTGTAGTATAGTTTGAAGTCAGGTAGCATGATACCTTCGGTTTTGTTCTTTTTGCTTAGGATTGCCTTGGCTATGCAGGCTCTTTTTTGGTTCCATATGAACTTTAAGGCAATTTTTTTCAATCCTGGGAAGAAAGTCAGTGGTAGCATGATGGGGATGGCATTGAGTCTATAGATTACCTTGGGCAGTATGGCCATTTTCACGATATTGATTTTTGTTATCCATGAGTATGGATGTTCTTCTGGCTTGTAGGGTTTGCTGAGAGATCCGCTGTTAGTCTGATGGGTTCCCCTTTGTGGGTTACCATGCGTTTCTCTCTGGCTGCCCTTAACATTTTTTCCTTCATTTCAACCTTGGTGAATCTGACAATTATGTGTCTTGGGGTTGCTCTTCTTGAGGAGTGTCTTTGTGGTGTTCTCTGCATTTCCTGAATTTGAATGTTGGCCTGTCTTGCTGGGTTGGGGAAGTTCTCCTGGATAATATCCTGAAGAGTGTTTTCTAACTTGGTTCCATTCTCCCTGTCACTTTCAGGTATACCAATCAAAGGTAGATTTGGTCTTTTCACATAGTCCCATATTTCTTGAAGACTTTGTTCATTTCTTTTCACTCTTTTTTTCTCTAGTCTTGTCTCTAGCTTTATTTCATTAATTTGATCTTCAATCATGGATATCTTTTCTTCCACTTGATCAAATCTGCTATTGAAGCTTGTGTATGATTCACGAAGTTCCTGTACTGTGGTTTTCAGCTCCATCAGGTGGTTTAAGCTCTTCTCTACCCTGGTTATTCTAGTTAGCCATTCGTCCAACCTTTTTTCAAGGTTTTTAGCTTCTTTGCAATGGGTTAGAACATGATCCTTTAGCTCAGAAAAGTTTGTTATTACTGACCTTCAGAAGCCTACTTCTGTCAACTTGTCAAATTCCTTCTCCATCTAGTTTTGTTTCCTTGCTGGCAAGGAGTTGTGTTCCTTTGGAGGAGAAGAGACATTCTGGTTTTTGAAATTTTCAGCTTTTCTCCTCTGGTTTCTCCCCATGTTTGTGGTTTTATCTACCTTTCATCTTTGATATTGGTGACCTACAGATGGGGTTTTGGTGTGAATGTCTTTTTTGTGGATGTTGATGCTATTCCTTTCTGTTTGTTATGTTTCCTTCTGACAGTCAGGTCCCTCAGCTGCAGGTCTGTTGGAGTTTGCTGGAGGTCCACTCCAGACCCTGTTTGCCTGGGTATTACCAGTGGAGGCTGTAGAACAGCAAATATTGCCACCTGATCCTTCCTCTGGAAGTTTCATCCCAGAGGGGCACCTGCCTGTATGAGGTGTCTGTCAGCCCCTACTGGGAGGTGTCTCCCAGTCAGGCTACATGGTGGTCAGGGATCCACTTGAGGAGGCAATCTGTCCATTATTGGAGTTTGAACACCATGCTGGGGGAACCACTGCTCTTCAGAGTTGTCAGGCTGGGACATTTAAGTCTGCAAAAGCTGTCTGCTGTCTTTTGTTCAGATATGTCCTGCCCCCACAGATGAAATCTAGAGAGGCCTTGCTGAGCTGCAGTTGGCTCCACCCAGTTCAAGCTTTCATGCAGCTTTGTTTACACTGTGAGCATAGTACTGCCTACTCAAGCCTCAGCAATGGTGGATGCTCCTCCCTCTGCCAAGCTCCAGCATCCCAGTGGATTTCAGACTGCTGTGCTTGTAGCAAGCAATGTTTTGTGTGTGTGGGTCCTGCCGAGCCAGGCACGGGAGGGAATCTTCAGGTCCACTTGTTGTGAAGACCATGGGAAAAGTGCAGTATTTGGGCAGGAGTGTGCTGTTCCTCCAGGTACAGTCACTCGTGGCTTCCCTTGGCTAGGAAAGGGAAATACCCCAACCCCTTGTGCTTCCCAGGTGAGGCGACATCCCAACCTGCTTTGGTTTGCCCTCTGTGGGCTGTGCCCACTGTCCAACCAGTCCCAATGAGATGAACCAGATGCCTCAGTTGGAAATGCAGAAATCACCTGTGTTCTGAGTCGGTCTCACTGGGAGCTGTAGACCATGCTGATCCTATTCGACCATCTTGGAAGGAGCAGGTATTAATTATTCTTTAAATGTTTGGTAGAAATCAGCACTGAAGCTATCAGGTCCTGAGTTTTTCTGTAATGGGAGGCTTTCTGTTACTCATTCAATTGCTTTACTCGTTATTCATGTGTTCAGATTTTCTGTTTATTTATAAATCAGTCTTGGTATGTTGTATGTTTCAAGGAATTTATTTCTTCTAAGTTATCTAATTTATTGATGTATATTTGTTGCAAATAGTCTCTTATGATGATTTATATTTTTGTGGTATTGAGTGTTTCCTTTTTCATTTCTGATTTAATTTATTTGAGTCTCCTCTTTTTTCTTAGTTATTCTAGCTAAGGATTTGTTGATTTTGTTAATCTTTTAAAAAAACTAACTCTTTGTTCACTGATATTTTTCTCATTCTTCTAGTCTTGATTTTATTTATTTTTCCTCTAATCTTTATTATTTTCTTCCTTTACTAATTTTGGGTTTAGTTTGTCTGTGTTTGTCCAGTTTCTTGAAGTATAATGTTAGGTTGTTTATCTTTTTTTGATGTAGGCATTTATTGCTCTAATGTTTAGTTTTAGAATTGCTTTTGCTGTAACCCATAAGTTTTGATAGGTGGTGTTTACATTTTCCTTTGACAGTCCTGTACTTGGTTATTTATGTCTTTCTCCAGGTTTGGAAATGTTTTCTTGCTATTATTTCTCTATGCAAATTTTCTACTTCTTTGTCTTTCTTTTTGCTTCCTTTAACTCTAATAACTGAAAACACTTGCTGTTTTGATGTGTTCCCATAAATCTTGTAATATTTTCTTATTTTTTTTCTTTTTTTCTCCTCTTACTTTATACTTACATATAAACTGTCTTGAAGTTCACAGATTTTTTTTCCTGCTTGATCAATTCCACTGTTTATACAATCTACTTTTATTTTATTACATCTTTAGCTCCAGATTTCTGTTTAATTTTTAAATTACTTTAATCTCTCCATTAAATTTCTTGTTCTGGTCATTTCCTGTTTTCCTTGTTTCTTTGAGGAAAATATTTCTCTGCATTTTATTCAACATTTTATTCAAGTTCACTGAGTTTCCTTAAAATAGTTATTTTGAGTTCCTTGTCAGGTCTTTCATATATCTCCATTTTTTTAGGGCTTGTCATTGGCATTTTACTTTGGCCATTTGGGGATTTCATGTTTTCCTGATTGTTCTTGAACCTTCTAGTCATGTGTTGATATCTGTAATTTGAATAAGTAGTTATCTATTTCAATGACTGCAAACTGGCTTTGTCTGGAAACTCCCTTTAACATTAAGCCAGTGCAGAGATTCTGGTCAGGGCATTTAGTGTGGTCTTCATGTCAGAGACTTTTGCAGCCATTGCAGTGCTAGGGGGAACTCTAGGCCCAGGACCTCTGTGGTTATTATGGTGCTGGGCTGGAATCCTGTGGCCACTGAGGCTGGTGTAGCACTGCTGAATTCCTGAAGGTAGTGGCTGTGGAGGCCTTCCTGCCACGAAGAGCTGTCCAGAGCCTGAGACTACTGTAGTCAGCTAGCATTTATGAGGACTGGAGATCTAGTCTATGACTCAGGTGCCTTGGATTCCTGGATTTCCATCTGACACCAAGGCAGGTCTAGGGGCTTAATCTGTGGGTATTGGCCTTGATCCAGAAACTGTAGAGATTTGCTTGGTACTGAGTTTTACTGTGGCAACTGGTGTTATGGCCCAAGGCTTATTTTCTTCTTTTTATCCCAAGCAGGCTGTATTTCTCTCTGTGGTGTGCTGCCTGGTGTTGGGGGAGAAATGGGCAGATAATGTAAAATTGTCCCTCCTATCCTCTTCAAGTCTTTTTTCCTGTTATTATGCTCTAAATAGGTACTGCAATCTCTTACCTGGTTTCCTTAGCTCTTGTGAAGGCTTTTTTTATGCATGAATAATTGTTCAAATTGGTGTTTCTGTGGAGGAATGGAGATGTCTAATCTGCCATTTTGCTCTGCTCTCCCTAATTTTTATTCTATATTATCTTTCTTTTATCTTACTTTGGTCCTCCTTTGCAACCCTACAATGCATGTTTTCTAAAATTTTAGTTCCAGTTATGAATTACTTTTACTGGCAAAAACTGCAATTACTTTAGCACCATCCTAATAGATTTTTCTTCTTTGAGTGTCACTTTTTGAACAGACAAAATATATTATTTCCTTAAATGGGTTTTCTAAACTATTTGGTTTTCTTTCCCCTCAAGAATATTGATAATTCATAAATTCAGTTGCTTTAAATAGTTCTATGCATTTTGAAGGCCTTGTTCATTTTTTTTTCTGTTTGTCTGACTGTATTATTTTTAAAGATCTGTCTTAAAATTCTGAAAGGTTTTCTCCTCCTTGGTCCAATCTGTTGTTAAAGCTTTCAAATGTAGTTTGTAATTTCTTCAACAAATCTTTCAGTTACAGATTTTTAAAAAATATATCTCATTGGTAAATTTCTCATTCATATCCTAAAAAGCTTCTGCACAGTAACAAAATTAATAGAGTGAAAAGGCAACTTGCAGAATGGGAGAGATTATTTGCTAACTATACATCTGACAGGGGACTAATGTCCAGAATTTACAAGGAGCTCAAACAATGCAGCAACAACCAGAGTAAATAATCCTATTGAAAAGTAGGCAAAGGACATGAATAGACATTTTTCAAGAGATGACATACAAATGGCCAAAAAACTCATGAAAAATGCTCGTTGTCACTAATCAGATAAATACAAAAATTTAAGCCCAATGAAATGTCACCTCACACCAGTTAGAATGCCTATTATTAAAAAGACAAAAAATAACAGATGTTGGTGAGGCTGTGGAGAAAAGGGGATACATACACTGTGAGTGGAAATATAAATTAGTACAAGCATGATAGAAAACAGTTGGGATATTTCTGAAAGAACTAAAAATAGAACTACCATTCAATCCAGCAATCCCATTACTGAGTGGCTACCTAAAGGAAAGGAAATCATTATATGAAAAGATACCTGTACTTGTATACTTATTGCAGCACTATTCACAACAGCAAAGATATGGAATCAACCTAAGTGTCCATCAATGAATGATGGGATAAAGAAATTTTATACACTACACAGCCATGAAACAGAATGAAATTATGTCTTTGCAGCAAGGTGGATGGAACTAGAGGTCATTATCTTAGGTGAAACAAATCAGACACAGAAAGACAAACATCGCATGCTCTCACTTATAAGGGGAAGCTAAATAATGTATATACATGGATGTAGACTGCAGAATAATGACAATGGAAACTCATAAGGATGGGGGTCAGGAGGAGGGTGGATTAATTAAGGGATACAATGGATATTATTCTGGTGATGGATTCACCAAAAGCC